>NC_063198.1:20186361-20321361 GCF_017589495.1 Alosa alosa
AGAGCTCCCTCTGTTGGTGGGAAGTGGTAGCGCAGCAGAAGCAGAGCAGCAAAGACAATCCAGAAAACACCGAACTGAGGCCAAATCCCTGTCCCCCTCCACCCCCAGTGCCTCGGTCCTCAGTCTCTGCTCTTTGCAGCACTTTGCTGTGGGCTCACTGATCGAGCTGAGTGGGGGGCGGTGCAAGAGGGTGGAGGACCTGCAGACGGAGGACTTCCTGCTCAGCGCAGACACTTGCCCGGAGGTCCGCCTGCGCAGCTGTACCGTCAGGCACATCGCCCCCTCCCCAAGCAGCCCCGACCTCGCACAAGTGGTCATACTGCTGGACGACCAACATACTCAGGTATGCACACAGAGATATACACACACACACACACACACACACACACACACACACACACACACACAATTATACATAGGTCCAAACACATTCATAACCCAGTGGACATTTTTGGAATGCTTAATTACCATTAGGTTGGTACACTCTCCCTCTCTTACACGTAAACAGATGATTACAGTATGCACGCACATACAAATTCACACACAGATGAAAAACACTCACTACCAGAGACCCCCTCAAAAATGCTCCACACACACACACAACAGGTTCCACCAAAATACGAGGACATTTAAGCTTGCTAATGACAGTCTTACTTGTGTCTATTTTAGAAATCTCATACCATGAACACCAATCACTGGAAAAATATTTCTACTCTTGACAGCATATAATTGTCGTCAGACATGGGAAAAATTCACGGCTGAATGAAATTCAGGTCCATACAGCCTACATTCCACAGATCTGTTTGTATAGGCTGGTGGAAAGAGAAGAAGTAGGTAGTCATTTGACCCCGTCAGGAAAATGACAAATGGACAGCTATAATAATTCTGAATCCTAACTACAGAGAAGCTCTGTTGACAACAGACACATGTGAAGGACCAAACATGTTTGAATGACGCATGTAATAGTCTCTTCTACTTTGTGTGTGTGTGTGTGTGTGTGTGTGTGTGTGTGTGTGTGTTTGTCCTCTGTCTTGTGTGGCCTTGTAGGATTGTCTGGAGGTCTACGTGGGCTTTCCGTTCTTCGTCTGTGGGCGGGGCTGGGCGTCGTGCTGCCCGCAGATGACCACTCGTCTGTGCGGCCTGGGCTGCCACCAGCTGGGTGTGGGGGACGTGTGCCTGGCGCTCAGCCCGATTCCAGGCACCCGACTCCAGGCACCAGCCAAGGGCACCTCCTCAGGCCCCCAGGAGCTCCAGGAGCAGAGAGAGGGAGAGGGTGAGAAGAAGGAGATGTCCTCTCAGGGTATGGCAGAAGCGGCGGAGAAGGAACGTACCGGAAGAAAGCGGCACAGCTCTGCCCCAGAGTTATGCACCATGGACTGGTCAGAGCACCTCAAAAAGAGATGATGTATTGCACCTAATAATTTCCCTCACACACCACTTCTACTCATCAATCTCTCTCTCTCTCTCTCTCTCTCTCTCTCATTCTCTCTCTCCCTCTTTCCATTGTACATGACTGTACATCGGAACATCAGTCCTAACCAGCCCGTTCCTGTTTTGTGGGCATGCTGTAATTCCACTCAGGTTCCCTCCCTTACCACCTCACATGCCTCTCCCTGTATGACTGCCTCACCTCAGTCCTCCAGTGTCTGTCCCTCTGTGGCCCTCCAGTGGACACGTGCACACCGCAACCTCTCTCAGGGGACATTTTTAACCACCATTACCCAGGAACGTCATCAGTCAGGTCAAATTTAACAACTGATAAAAAAAAAACATCATCCATGGTCTAGAACTTGTGATGTCTATCTGATCCTTCTGAGGCAGTTTTGTTTGTGAGTGAGACATTAGACGTCAGCCTCGTGATCAGAGCTGACTAAAAATGGTGTCCATAAAGGAGTCATGATACACCGGTGTTGATTATAACTAACTGAAATATTGATCATATGTTTATAATACACATATGATAATACCAGCTCCAACACAATCATAGCGGGTAGTCTCCGCACACTGTTTGCCAGTGGAGTGTAATTCATTTGCCAAAAAAGAGACAGAACACACAGCAAAATTTTAAGATGAATTTGATATGAATTTGATGAAAATGATAGCATTACTATTATTATTTGTAAGATCTGTAGATATTGCCATGGTATTGTTACCATGAATTCTTTTGACCATAATAATTGCACAGTGGAAATCTAATATCAAGACAGCCCTGCCCAGCTCAACTGTGACAACTTTGATGAGGCATGACAGACTTGAGAATTTCAGTGTCTCGAGAAGCTTAGTCACTTTGTCTTTAAATAACTGTTGCTTTTTTGTAATGTTTTGACTAGTTATTGTATAAATAAATGCTGTGTGATTTTTAAGACTATATTATTATTATGAGACATAAGTTATAACCTACAAGTTTGAGTGTGTGTAGGTTAATGACTTGCAGTGTAGATACAGATGGACAGCCTGATGAATTCTGGTTCAGATGTAGCTATGCAAAGAATGTTCAGAGGTTGATCAGAATAAGCATAAACCAGATTTAACACCGTAATTTCCCAACTATTAGCCGAGGTTTATACATTGATTTTGCAAAATGTCTTCAGATATGAGGTTAATACACAGGGGCAGTTAATATGGTATTAATATGGTTTTGTTTTTTTAACTTGCATAAAACACCCTGTGGTTTGTACACAATGCGGCTAATACGCAGGAATACTGTATACCAAATATGTGCAATTATTCTCCAGTAGGAGCTGTATGGTGTTTTAGATGTATTGTGTTGGGGTTTTTTTATGCAAAAATAAGCCATTCATTATTGAATAGGTACCAAATAGGACAGGAAAGAGTAATATCACTGCAACAGTTTGCACCAACATAAAGTTTTATGTCAATTCAAATGATTTTATATACACAGTGCATTGTTCTACAATTACAATCCATTAAAGACAAAGTTTCCACATAAAATATGTTACCTCATATAAAATTATGTATAATTATTGGTTGGCAGAAGATTATGTAACATTTTTACATTTTCAGGAGAATAAATTTCAAGTTTACCTTGGTTGTCTGAATACTTGTGATAACTGAACAGAGTTAATTTACTATGGGATGATCCCAGAGAGTACACCTTCAACAGTGTTTACCACATCCAGCACTGATCATGTCCTTTCACTGTTTACTGTACTGGCCGTGCTTATTCATGAATGAGATAAAAATGTCTAGACTCTGGACTAGCCAATCTTGATCTACTACACCTGCAAACCGTTGGACGCCTTTTTTTATCTATCCATTTCTGCTTTCTCCTGATTTTGGTTTCTTCTGACATTTCGGCTCACGACCAAATGTTCTGTTCGTTCCACCACCATCTGCTATCCTGGAGTCGAATCAAAAGCGGGCTGACAGTGAGCGATCACTCACTACCTGGTCAGAACACAGATACTGGCCCTGTGCTGAGACTGTTAGCAGCATGCCTACCGGCAAACCGGTTACAGGAGAAACCGCTAACTGAGGACGTAAATGACTTAAATCCTCTGTTCTTATCGGTTCTCCAGGGACAGTCAGTACGCACAGAAAAAAAGCATAAGGCCTTCCATCCTGGAGATCCCTTTTGTGGTTGAGTTCACCCAACTTGCCTGAGTTTGCCAACTCCGCATTGCGTTGGTTGGCTCATGTTAGTGATCACATGATCCCTGTCTGACGCACAGTGACAATAAAACACTTTTTTAATTGTGTGTTTTTTTCTGTGTGTGTGTGTGTGCAACAGGATGCATTGTTTAATTATCGACATTCCTTCCAAAACAACGTTAAGCAAACTAACAAGAAGCAGCAGTCCCACCCTACTGCTCCTAACCCCCCACCGCCCACCCCCCCAATACACACACAACCCCCAAATCCCCCTCCCAGCATCAGCCTTTCCAGTCCATGGCCCAAACAAGCCTCCTAAAATAATCAGGGACAGCTGTTCCTTCTGGGATGAGAGATTCCCTTTCAGGGCAGTACTAATGCATCAGCAGGAGTGTACAGAAGGGTCCAGGAGAACAGGGCCAGCACTGGACCACCACTGTCCAAAAAAATTGCGCCACTGCGGTTATACGTCCGCATCCAACTTATAACAGACGGACTCCACTTTCTTCTGTGGGAACCACAGCACAATGCACATCCTGTTCAATACCCTGTTGTGCTCATCTTTGTAGGCTGGTACTCGATGTGCAGCATGTTGTTGGGTTTTTTTTTTTTTTTTTTTTTTTAAACTACACAGAGTTCATCAAAAAATGGCACCTGAAAAAATCCTCTCCTGTTCCAGACACCGGTGTCCCTCTTGCCACCTATCTGGCAATGATGCATCATGGGAAAGAGGAAGAAGAGGAGGAAGTGGTGGTGTCAGTGACATCCACAGGCCCTGACCACCATGTTGCGGTACTTCTTGAGGATGACGTTGGAGCTGTCGTCAAAGTAGAGCACGGAGATACCGTGGAGCTGGGTAGGAGCACAGCAGGGTTTCGGCACTGTGTCTGGGTTTATAAAGTGAACCTAAAACAGGATGGAGAGAGAGAGAGAGAGAGAGAGAGAGAGAGAGAGAGAGAGAATCTTGGGTTAGTGGTTGTGGAAACATACTGAAATCTCAAAACATAATCAAGTCTCAAATATTTATTAGAGCCAATGTAAGACTGCAAATCCATGTCTTGCCAGTGAGCCCTGTAGGTTGCTTATTAGATTCCATTCATATCATCGAATCAATGATACACAAAGACTATCAATAAAAAACCTTAGTATCTAACACTGCTGCATCTGCTAGAGTTTGCCTGCCAAAGCACTAAGCACAATTCTAAATAAGAGATAAGCTGTAGATGGGTAGACTAAAATGTTCCAGTGGTTCTCACCAGTGTTTGCACTATGGCGTGATTTGTGGCGTTCATGTAGGAGTTGAGGGGGAATGCGCACTCTCCATCGCAGTAATACGCTGCGTAGCCCTCTGGAGCGATGATCCAGTCCTGCAAGGCCAGCAAAGGAGACAGCTGTGTTAATAACTTACCATCACTAGCTTTTATTAGAGAAAATACAGCATTGAGAATGACATGCTTCATCTTTAGCAAGCTGGACATATGAAATAGTTAACAATCAATCAAATGTTTGAGAGGGAAAAACTTAAAAATAACTCTAATGACATTGTGTTCTCCTCACCTGCCACCCCAGGTCTCTGAAACTGACATAGAGCTCGTGCTTCTTGCAGCCCTGTTTCTGATCAGGACTCAGGCTCTCTGTGGAGAGGGGAAAGAGAGTATTATTAAAAACGTGGATTAAAAACAGATACCTCTGTCTCCTAGAAATCCGTTTATCACTTCAGATATGTGCTGATGTGTGGTGGACTAGAGTGGAGTAGTGCCATTGGCCTCTATGGACACCAGCTGCATCGCAGCATTGAAATTGACTGAGACAGGTACTGAGGAAAACACAGCTCTTCTCATGGCCTCTATGTGTTTCATCATGCAAAACAATCCTACAACTTGTTTTTACCTCCTGATTAAAGCACAAGGGATCATTCAGGGCTGTATGTATAGTGTGGCTAATTTGGCTTAGATGTAGCACTAACCATGAGAGTGCAGTATGGTCTGACAAATGGTATCAACAAATTCAAAACAGAGAATTGAAGCATTGCCATGAATGCTTTCAATTACTTAGTTATGTTATATGGCTATACTGCAACATTACATACACATATGGCATATGGCACATACGACAAATGTATTTGTATGTACCCGCTGCGGCAGCCTCGGCGAGTCTCAGAGCCTCCTGGCTGCCACTGGCACTGGAGCCAGAGCTGGAGCTGGAGGTCGAGGCCTTGTGGCCCTTGGAGCGGTTGCCGTGGCGCTGCTTGTGGCCTGAGGTGGAGCGCACACCCCGGAGGTGCACCTCTGTGGCCTTGAAGAAGGCCACCATGAAGGGCTGCTTGTTGCGGGGTCCGCTGCTGCCCACAAGGCCTGCACTGCGCAAGTTCACATTCTGGCCTGCAGGGGGAGACAGAGAGGCATCATTGTCAAATTTGTCCGCTTCTCTGTGTTCTTTTTTCTTGACAGTGGAAGCATTTTTTACTGATGTAATTTCTCGTCATGGTAAAAACTACAGCTTAAAAAAACACTGCCAGAACATTTGATTAATAACTCATTACTCATTGTTCAGTGACTCACACCATTTGAAATGACCAATTCATTATCAACATGGAAAAGTGTAGCTCCATGTAGCTTCTTTAAGACCCATGAAGCTCAGTTCTCTTGAGTGCTCTGTATAGGTCAATTCGACTCACCCTCCATCCCCTCTAAGACCAGCTGCAGGCCCAGATTCTGGCCTGGGTGCAGGACCCATAGGTTGCTGGTCACGGTGACGTCAAACACCAGCCACCCCTCCTCCGCTGCCCAAACCACCCGCGAGTCCAGCATGAAGAGATCCACCTCACTGTATGATAACAAAACAAATGTCACTCTGTTACCCTCACATTACAGACAGTGACCGAGGGCATGGCCTCTGTACTAGAGGACTAGGTTTACCTCCGGTTAATGCTGTTATACATAATATAAATGAACTTAATTTAGTATTACTGGGATAGCATGTCAAGTCACAAAAAAGAAATTCAAATGATCATGTGTTGCCGGGTTTCAAATTGCTGCAATCTGTGTCACTGTGTCATAGCCTAATCAGACAGGGTTTGTTTGGGACTATACCGCCATGATCTCAAGACCATCAAGATGAAACTTGTCACACGGAGGAGATTGGAAGGAGTTTGTCTGAGACACATATGATGTAAGAGTCACACACACACACACACACATACACACACACACACACACACACACACACACACACAGACCACCAGCCACAGGAGTGGAGTTGAGCAAGCAACAACTCGCACGGCTCCCAAAACAGATTGCCCTTATTAAATGCGCCGTCTCTTATCACAGATTAAAATTCCGGGGCAGATTCGAGGGCGATAGAACCCCTCGGGGGCAGATGTGGCAAACAATGAGTTGGTTTACAGGTTGAATTACAGGCCCCGGGGCCGTGGCGCTCAGACTGGGTCATTGTCTCCCGCCGTCTCATCGTCTGCGTCTCTGTGACAGGAGCATGGGTGTCTCTGAATGACAAAGGTGTCAGTGTGGGGTAGGCAGACGAATTGAGCGGGGTTGTTATGACAGGGTGTGTGTTACCTGTGTGTGTGTGTGTGTGTGTGTGTGTGGGTGTGAGTGATCTTGGGATGGGGTGGCATAAACTAATATAAACAAACAGATACTGATAAAAAGACTACAGAGAAATGAAATGCTAAAATAAATCAAATCAGTAGGGGGTCTAGCCTTAACCTCAAGCCCAAGAAATAATGATTTGAACATACTTAAATTGAGAGCACAAAGTTATGTTTTAAGAGGATCCTCCGACAGACTGTTCCAGAGTTGAGGACTCTTAGGTTGAGTAACAGGAAGTAAGAGTCTCTCTCTCCCTTCATCTCTCTTTCTCTCTCTCTCTATCCTTTCATGTCTCTCTCTCCAGTTTCCTTTCCCTCCCTCCCTCTCTCCCTCTCTCTCTCCCATGTGTGTGTGTGTGTGTGTGTGTGTGTGTGTGTGTGTGTGTGTGTGTGTGGTAGTGTTAATGGTGATGAAGTTTGGGGCTGTAAGTGAGAAGATGTGGGTAGTCTTCACAGATGGTGGAGACCTGAGTCTGCCTGCAGGAGCGCGTAGGCAGCACTTTGTCCTGGTAATTGACGGTAATGACTTCATAAAAACGCTGCTCGCCGTACGGAGAGACCACACTGTAAACCAGAGGCGGGAAGTCCAGGGGAGTGACGGGGGCTGTCAGCACACTGACGGCCAGTTCCGTCACTAAACGCACATCCCGTCCACCTCCAGACAAAACACTCAGCATGGGTGGCTCTGCTCTCTTAAACACTCCATTACACCAGTTTAAACAGCTTAAGTCCACAACGAGTGCCAAAAATATGAGATATATAGCATAAGAAAACAAAAAGAACCGGTGAGTGAGTGCTGGTTAAACCAAAATGGCACGAAACAGCTCTTTCAAAAAAAAATGAAATGATCAGATTACTGAAAGTTTACCTGTCTGGGTGTCGGTGTAACACCTGATAGACACTGACGTGGAAGGTCTCGTTCTCGTAGCGTTCCTGGACGAAATTCTTATAGATGCGGAACTCAGCTGCTGTGACGGCCTCGCCTTCAGGGATGCGGGACAGGTCAAAACGGAACTCCCTCTGGTGCCTTGGGCCAGGGAGGACCTCCAGATCAGGCTCCACTGAAACAGAGAAGAGAACAGAGAGAGAGAGAGAGAGAGAGAGATGTTATGAAACCACTGGTGAAAAACCAACATTTAAAACCAATCTAATCAGGCCATATCATCAGTTATAAAGTCACAATATGCCAGGAACACAACAGAGAGGGGCAAGGAAGAGAAGGCAACATGAAGAGAGGAGGAAAGAGTAAAGAGAAGAGAAGGGGTCTGGAGAAAAAGAGAGGCATAAAAGGTTGGGGAAAAAAGAGAAAATGAAACCACATTAGAGGAAGAAACAGAAAAGGGGAGCAAAAGTGTTCAAAAAAATAACAGAATGAGTATGTGGTGAGCAGGTGAGGAGAGTGAGTGAGTGAGGAGGGGTGATGAATGGATACAAGAAGAGAAACAATGTGGAGTGAAACTGCAGAAGAGAGCCATGAACATCACCATGAACATCACCATGAACATCACCATGATCATCACCATGAACATCACCATGATCATCACCATGAACATCACCATGAACATCACCATGATCATCACCATGAACATCACCATGAACATCACCATGAACATCACCATGAACATCACCATGATCATCACCATGATCATCACCATGAACATCACCATGAACATCACCATGAACATCACCATGAACATCACCATGAACATCACCATGATCATCACCATGAACATCACCATGATCATCACCATGATCATCACCATGATCATCACCATGAACATCACCATGAACATCACCATGAACATCACCATGAACATCACCATGATCATCACCATGAACATCACCATGATCATCACCATGAACATCACCATGATCATTTTCATCATTTTGATCATTTTCAAACAGCTGGCATAGACAAACTGGGAGGCCATGTGGAAAACAAAACACATCCTATTTCCACAGCACAGAACACTGTTCTCATAACGGATATAGCAGAGGACTGTGGGGAGCCTCTGGTCCTGTTCTGGCCCTTATTCGGGTCAGATCCGGGCTCAATCGGATTCTCTCTAGGAAGTCTCCTCTGTAATACTGCATCTCGATTCTTACAGACATTCCACTGCCTGAAACTGTTGAGCTGCTGTGCCCATTTTAACAATTCTCTGACACTGATTACTGTAGCCACATCAATGTGTTGAAAAAAGAAATGTTTGCCTCCACAAGAGCCTGATTGATCCCAGTAGCAGGGGACCCCCGTCCACATGAAGTAGGGCTCCAGTTGTGGGTGGAAACCGCACCCCCGGCTCAAACCGGGCCTGGACTTAAATCGCACACATGTGTTGACCACAAGAAAAGCTCTATTAAAACACTTGCCCGGAAGCTCCTGGTACTCTGCGCACAGACACATTGAATCGCTATGTTTGTGGCGGGTGAGGTGAAACGATGTGGGTTACAGTATAGTAGACTCAATAGAAGTCATGTGTGTGTGTGTGTGTGTGTTTAAGTGTGTAAAGGACTAGGCTTGCCTGCTCCCCCTTATATTTTGCGTTTTGGCCTAAACTGCACTCAACATAATTGCCGCTCTTTAAGTTGTGCTTGGGGAAAGAAAAACTCTGGGCTGACATCTCAATTGTCAGACCCCCGCATCTCCCCTGGTCACCAAGGAAATTAAGACCAACACTGAGTTTTCAGTTGCCTCACTCTCACTTCGCAATTTTCACCGCATATATATTACCAATCCTCGCTATTTACCTAATTAAGCCTTTAGATTGACTGGACCACCCAGCAAGAGCGCCGAGAATATACATTGTTTTGGACAGGACATGTGTGCCAAGGCTAAAGTGATATGCTTTGTGGTTTACAGCAGTGAGTTACAGAGCGAATGCAACAAATAAAAACATGATGTCAGATGAGCGTTCGGCAGACGCCCCGTCCCAGTGTGAGCGCTGGCACCTCGGCCTTCCCCTCCAAACAACCTGGAGCTCCTCGCGCACCCCGCGCGCTCTCAGACTTTCCACAGAGATGGCGACGCGAGCCTGAAACGTTTCCTGCATTTTTCCAGCGATGATGTTTTTATAGCGTTACCCAATCTGTTTGTCCTTGGAAAGCTCGCTGAGGTCTCCAACGCAACGGGGGTGACTTCCCACACCAGAGGTGTTCGAAGAAGGCCGATGATTACCCTCCCCCCTCGCTCATCCTGCCCACGAGTGGCCACCCATGACATCATATCCCGGTGATGCCACTGATGCGAGCATGTTGTTGCCCCGAGCTTCGGGGAGCACCCTGGCAATGAGGTGGAAGCGGGGGCTGGGGGAACCTACCATTCTGAGCTAAGTGCATTCTGAAGCCCGCGAGTCATTTGTTTGACCGCAATTAAACACTGGAAAGAAGGCATGGGGAGTTTTATGAAGGCAATAATTGCTTGTAAGGATTGGGAATGTTTATGTTGAGGACCATTAGCAGCAGAGATCAGCCTTCAGATATGCAAACATCATCCAGACGTAACGTTTCAATAAATTTCCTTCTACTCCGAACTTGGACCAGTGTGCATGTCGGAGATATAACGTAGGAGAGTGTCATCACTCACTTGCGGTAAGTCGCAATTGTTTCAGCAATGCGCCAGGTGGTTCGTTTTGTTGTTATCCGCCTTTACAGGGAGCAGCGCAATGACGCAATGACTGTGAGACTAGATAATAAAGGTGGAACATTTTAGGCCTGCATGATAGAAAACTTCTGTCCGTGTCCTCAGTAATTATTAGATATCAGTGAATAATTCAATGGGACATAAAATATCGTAATGACCGAAATGCACTTGGCCTTTATATACACACTGGCATTAAGCAAAATGCATACATTGTCTTAATTTTAATATAGGCCTATAATATAGGATAGCCTACTATATTATACCGTGCGCGTTGAAGAGCATAATTATTTGTATGAAAGTCTCTTAACCACATTGGACATGAAAAATGTGAGTTTTAACAGATCTTTTCTATATTGGGGAGGCTAACTGCATAGCCTGTAGCACGTGTTTAGCTGAAAACTGACTCAAGATTCTGTGCAGTCATGATGTTGGATGCAATAGATAACAAATAATTCTATTTTAAAAGACATTGTTGAGACAAAATGTAGTCGTTTTAGAGATGGAACATTTGGTGACCACAAAGTCCCTCAGTTTTGTCCTGCAAATGTAAAAATGTCACCCTCTCATTCAGACAGGCTAAGCACCATGTACACACTGAAACTGAATATTTATAAGTATATTTTGACAATGCTTGAGTGGATTTCTACAACATTACACACTTCCATCATAAACTAATTTAATCCAGGAGAAGTTAAGCCTTGTAGAGTAAACTTTGCACTTCCTTTTGCGTAAATCTCCCCCAGTATGTTCATTTAGCCAATTAAAGCCTACTGACGGAAAAATGGACAAATGCGCTCTCAGGAGAGGTTGGGAAAATAATTGGAGGATTAATCTGGGTTTAAAGAAGGAGGAGAAAATCTCCAGGGAGATCTCCTTAAACTCTGCTCAATCAGCTTAGCATCACAAACAGGTGGATTTTCGCATTGTTTACTCTTACACATGCTTTTCCATAACCAAGCAATAATGAACGTTGGTCTACATTTTCATTCAAAACACTCATCTCATACATCATTACAAATAAACTTGGAGCAGGAGATGGACAATTCTATCAAGACTGTTTCAACATCCCAAGTACAGTAGGCACTGCTATAGAGGAACAGGACATCAAGGAAGTACCGGTGGTGGCCTGGTATCCTACCTGACTGAGGTATACCATACCTAATGGACATACTTGGGATTTTAATAGCCAAATAATCAACAGAGAGCTACAATGTGTCACTTATGTCACTGTAGCACAGACTGCCATGCTCTAAAACTGCAGATGTAATCAAGGTTAAATCCAGGTCACAAAGCCACACTACTCAGGTTATATGACAGTCGGATCGCAGCAACCACAGCTATGTCTCCATGAACCCATTTATTACTGGGCACTGATCATTTTGCCTAGCAAGAGCAAGCAGTATGTGTGCATAAGTCAACATCTCATCCCCTCAAGAGGAAAATGAAATGAGGAAACGAGGTGGGTTGCAGCCCACACGGGTGTGACATATACCCCTAAAAACAAGAGCACAAACACAGCCAGACTTCAGGAAAGCAAAGAATGTGAGTACTGAGAGACCTAGAGGAAGTCTTTCGACGTTCCCTTCTGGAAGTTATGATGGCTAAGGAGGGAAATACCTTTAGTCAGTGTGGTCACTTCCAAGGCCTGTCAGCACTGTACAGTATACACTATACAGGCTTCAGTATAGCTGACACAGGGCCGTCAATCGAAACGGATGAACTCTCCAAAACCACTAACACTGCATAGCAACGGTTCGGTTTTTCCTCGCTCTGTTTGCCATCATTGTGACTGGTGGTTCACCATCACTGCAACATCTCTGCTGCCACTGCAGCTGAGGGGCAGAAGCTCATAAAGGAGCAGAGTCTACCACTGACCCAGGATCAGCTCAGAGCTAGTGGATTGGCACCAGACAAGGCCATGGATCTGTTTCAGAGTCAGCAGCCTTACGTGGGGTTGACAGTGGAAGAGGAGCCCCAGCTCACCTCGGTGTCTTGAGGTTAGTGCGAGTGAAACCAGGCCCGAGGGGTGGTTTCCAAGGGAAACAAAGGCAGGATTTGGGTTTAATAAACCTAATAATGTCCGAGGAAGTCCCTGTTCGCTCACGCCCCTATGGACGCAAAAGCACACTCAAACACCCCAGACACATACACACACACAGTCAGAAGCACACTATGTGACACTATACACTAAAGATTGCACTTTCTATGCGCTCTCCCTGTCACTTATGCACACACACACAAGCCCTCACTTCCACACTTTTCTCTACCCATCACTTTTTCTCTCCCTCTCATACAGATACTAAGCTATCTGAAGTAATAAAGTGGGTGTTTAGATGGAGTATCTGTGTCTCTATCTCTCGGTCAGCTTGTCCTGCCCTCCAAGGGGTTCAGAAATGCCTCTCCAAATCCTAGTCATGCGAAGCAAAGCCACACTAAACCCCATCTCGCACAGCTTTGAAGGGATTCCCAAGAAATCGGATACAGGCTTGTTGTCATAACATTTGCTACAAGGAATGTTGAACAGGTCAATTTGAAGGAAAAAAGAAAGTCATATTTCTTTAGCCTTAAAACACCCCCACTATATTGATTAGTAATTCCCAAGTTAAATGAGCCTACATGTCCGATGAAATGGTACAAGAAGGATGGAAGAAAAGTCATTGTGTGCACTATATTCACTGTGGCCATCCTTGATACCAGGGGTTTTCTTATCTCATAACGGGACAATAACATTAGTCTTCATAGTGCTTACAGAGCTCTGAATTTAATCAGTGGAGACCTACTAAAGTAAACTGCTGAAGAGACTTCGAGGAACAATTACAGTTAGGGTTAATAAAAACTCTAAGCAGAACCAATGTTATTTCTCTAAAGGAAATGTAGTAAAATGTTTACGGAAGTCTGAAATATGCGACAAAATACCAACGACTGCATTGCATTTTTCCCGTGATGGACCAACTGCGTAATCACATAAGGATTGCTTATTGTTTCTTTGAAACAAATATAATTGTTTCGTTTGCTCGTTACACGGAGAACCCCATTACACATAAACACACGAAAATAAATTCAATGCAATAAAAAAAACAGGTAATTCTGAGAAACTTACCCAAGTTGACAAAACTCATAACCATGTCAGCATCGTTGAGAAAGCGGCTGTCTTGAGGAGTCTGTCTGGGAGGATCTGGTGTCGTGAAGACGGGGCCGTATGGGTACGAGAAGCCACCAAGCTCGTCCTCGCCTGTCGAAATCGCCTTGTACAAATCCAACATGAACATTGGGGCAGCGGTGTGCTTCTCGTAGAGGTTTGGCCGGGGTCGGTGCGGTAACCCAAGGATGGAGAGAATCTCCCGCTGCATGTCTTTGCGCTCGTGGCTCCGCAGACGGCGCTGGATGAAACTTGAATGAATTTCGTTGTCAACCGTAAAATTGGCCGACATAGCATCAACCACGATGAAGCACCTCCACAAGAGCATCAATAATTGTGCGCATCCACACAGTAACGGAGACATCTTAGAAATGTTTTGTTAGAGGCAGGTTATTATCTGTAAATTATCCACGAGCTTTCGAGAGCGCACACCACTGGTGCCAAGTTCAACCTGTTGCTTCAGACTACAATCCCCTCATTATTCACGATGTTTTGCAAGTGGTGTATTCAAATGCACCTTGCGTTTGGGCATGTGTACCTTTCCTTGGAGTATGTTGTCGCTATCACGCGTCCTGGACACTAATACCGTTGTAAGGACAGCTTTCTGGTGCTGACAGTCCTATTTTAAAGAGGAGGGTCGGTAGCCTACCGCGTGGGTGGGGCACAATGCCTTCAGTGCGAGAGTGATGCCATTCTGAGTGGTCGTGGAGTGGTCGGGGCGGAGGTGAGAAATCACTGGATCCTTAATTGTTGGACCGATTACCGTTTTTGTAGTGCACACTGTAACGTTTTATTTTATACAACTTACAGAATCTCTGGGAAAAGCCTACATCAGAATTAACGTTAGGAAATAAACATGTAAAAAATAGGCTAAAAAGTAAAAAAAAAAAGGAATAAAAAGCTGTTTGTTTTAAATTCTTCATGCATACGGCCCATTTTGAGTATTTTGCCCGGCATTGTATATCATCTACTTAGGAGATTATTGCTCCCACATATTTTGGCCTATAATCAAATGCCTGACCTCTTTGGAAAGCTTAGACACTGTAGTTTCTTGGACAACAATCAGAATAGCTGTGTGAAGTACTGGCACAGAGGTACAGAGGCTAGAATACTGTTTTATATTTCTGCCGGATAACAAATATCTCTGAACTGACCACCATTTCAGCCCTCTAGGTCACTTGAGATGACTTAGAAACTGAGCCCTAGCACCAGGTCTTGTGAAGCTGTGTGCAAAAGTAGATCAATATAGAATAAAAAATGACTGCTTTGGACCATTATTTGCCACGGTATGCTCACGAGTTTTGTAAAATGCCCTATGGAAACACCCTGGACTTTTGGGTTCCCAAAATGCACACTGACAATAAAAGGCTTACTGTGTGGCAACCTCTTGGTGTAGAAGCATAATCCTGGTCTCAAATGAAAGGTATCACTTTGAGGTTTCTTGTGGACTATTTAAATTGTATGTCAGGTGTTCTGATATAGACCGACTACACAAAATTTGGAATAATTACAAAAAAGTCTCTATTTTTGCATTTACTTTGTTTGTTCAATGGTTGTGTATAAGATAAACTATACATCTGTACAACTAATATTAGATAATACAACATGAAGATTACATTTCTATGGATTCTTGTGAATATTTCAGTACCCAATATGTTGCATCTACATATGGTGCTGCAGCTACACATCAGCCAGAAGTCAGAGTAGCACCAAAAGCGGAGGAGGGGGGCATTTTGGATTACATTTAATTGAGACATAATAAGATTAATCTGAAAATGTACAGCACTATACAGATTGTACATCAAAAAAGTTGGAGTTTTTGGATTCCCAAGAGTCAAAGCTTTGAAATGGTTTATAACATTACTATGCTACATAGCAATATGGTTCATACAATTGATTTAGAATGTTGGGGGGAGGGGGGTAAATGACCCGGTACTGGAACATGTTATGCATAAGTAAGGAACTTACAAACCAACCAAGTGAACACTTTACTGTGTTCCTCATACCATCAATAAGACTTCAATAAGATCACCAGCGGTCTGTCCTCTAAGACCCTCTGTCCTGCTGTGATGTCTCACTGCATCTCCGGGTCCCTGTCCAGTGGTCACCCATGACCTCTGCACCAGCTTGCCAAAGCAGACCCCATGAATGGTGACCGGACGTCTCTCCATTTGTCTATCAATTAGACCGCTCTGTCCGAAAAGTTCATCTCACCAGAACAATAGAGTTGGAAGGCAAATCTTTCTCATCTGAGGCTATTGAACTCCATTAAAGACTATGATTGACGCTAATGAGACAGAGACTGAAGGATGTGGCCATAACATGGAGGAAAATGTCAAACAAGTGGATAATGGTCAGACTATACAACCAATATTTGAAACATAAAAAATGCACTATTTCCGTTGACATAAGTTCAAAGGTGAGGGGTTGACAATTAATAATAACTGTGAGGAAGGGAGGGGGTGTATAGCCAAAGACTCACCTTCATCAACAAATAGACAAAACATTCCTAACATTAAAATGGTTAGGAATACATCAGCAGTGGTGCGTGCACTCATATTACTGTAATAGCTCAGATTGATCCTGAAGTGTGTGAAACCGCCATCAACAACAAACATTAGGCTCTTAGCCCGCAATCATCAGGCTGATCTCATGATCGACACACTGCGGCCATGATGAGTTTAGCCTTTATTGTTTGGATGTTTTGACATGGCTGAGGAGAAAGGCCTTCTAATTGTCCTTAATCCTATCACTCACAGTGCAGTGGTCAGAGCACTGACCTTCCTCTGCCCCACCCCCAAACACTTTGACACCTGTGTGCCCCCTCCCTATCAACCACCCTCCTTCTCAAACCTTCCCAAGTCGCATTCTTGAGAATAAGGTCTGCTCCAAGGAAGGGACCTTGGCAATAGTCTGTGCAGAGCTGAATCTGCAAAACAATCAAAATGGTAACGAAAATAATACAATAAATATTGTACAATATGACAGGGAACATAGTGTCTCTAATTTGGAATTGCTTTATAACATAAGGCCTGCTCTGAAAACTATTTCAAGGACAATTTTATGTTCTCTGAAAATAACAGAATATCCTTTAATGAAATAGGGAAGAATGTAAATGTGTTGCTAAACTGAAAGGACAGTTTATACCACAAACAAATTCATATCTTTTGACATGGAGATAAGTCCTTGCATGCCTTTCAAACTTGTCCCTCAATGCCTCATATGCAAATGCCAACATTTTGACGAGGGTGAACTGCCACAATCTGGGTTGTTCTCATTTCCATTACAATTGTTACTAGCATCTATCACAAGCTAATAGGGGGGATCAATCCTCATCAACAGCGGAATCTACAGACCACAAACAAAGACCTTATGGTTCTTCACAGCTAGAATGGGCCATCCTCAGGTGCACTGTTTACCAGTGGAGTACATGACCAGAGAGGTGCGAACTGCACACTGATTGCAGCGACCTGTGACCAAATCATACCATCAAAGGTGAACATATTATTAAAGGCATATTTGCTGTGGGTGTTTGGATGTTGATGATCTAGTTTCTGACCTGAAGTGAAAAGATTACGCTTGATGTGGTGCATTAGATTATTCCATGCATAATATAGCAGTATACGTTATATGGGCGTGTGTGTTTCAGAATGTTTATATTTACATTTCACCTTGTAGAAATGTTTTTATCCAAATTGTGTTTGACGAAACAGTGAATCTATTCATGCTTGAGCTTGCTCACCCTGGGATAAGACCCCATGACCTCATTTTTTTTCTCTCATTTTTTCCTGTTTTAGTCCCAGCCGTCTAATTTGTGGGTGAGTTAGTTTAGTCTGTTGATGTGGTTCATTGCCACGATGCCATGAATAATGCAGTGGTATGGGCCTACGTGATGCACAGAGGGCAGTCAGTGGCCGTGTGTTTGCCAGTGCTTCCTTTGGAAAAAGTGGTGCCGTATTGGGTGTTAGTTGGAGCTACAGAAGGCCCTGTGTGGTGATTCAGAATACACTGGCACAGAAAATGCCTCTGTTTAAAAATCTTGGACCGCAAAGCTGAAATAACTTGATGACTATATTTAGATGTAAGGATATATTTTTGTATATCTATATTAAAAAAAAACCTCACTCTCTCTCTCTCAGACACACACACATGGACAGACACACTTTCTCTCTCATCTTATTTGGTGGATGTCATCTGTGCAGTCTGAGTTTAGACCTCACTATTAGTCAGGTGGAATCCACATCAAACTTCTGGACATTGAAAACTACATTCCATCTATACAGACCATGAATTCCAGGACTCAAGGGTACATTTAGGACTACAGCCTACATTTAATCTAGGCTACTATATACTATATGCCACCAGCTAAGAAAGCCAGAAGAAGGAAATTATACAGCCAGTCCTACCATTAGTTGTATTTGTGTCAGTCATAGAGGTGCCCTTGATTGACTGCATTTAAAGTCTTCAAAAAACATTAAAATGTTCCTGAATATCAATGTATCTGAATTTGTTAAATGTCTAAAAAAAGAAAAAAAGTTCTGGCTAACAGGTGAAAGATTTTTCCAAATAAAAACATTATTTTGGGGCTACTTTTTAAATGACCCATAGCCATGCCATTGTTTTGCCCGTGTTTTCTCATCCACTGTTTTGTGCCTATATGGCTCTTATAAGGGTATTCCATGTGGTTTAGTGACAAACCTGGGTAAGTTAACACAGAGTAAGTGGTAAACCTCCTAAGAGCTGTATGGCTTCATTCTCCTAACAAAACAATGCCATAGGACTCTTGTTGTGTGAGGTTAACTTACCCAGGTTTGTCAATAAAACACGTAGACTACTTGGAATATACCCCAGATCTCTTGGATTTGGCAATGGGATTTTTTTTACATGGCACTGCCCTCTACAGGATATTGCGAGTTATAGCCAACGTTATCAGACAGACGTAGGATGTTAACTCTTTTGCCCCCTCCAGAATCAATGCCCATGCTTTGCAGGAGGCTGGAGACTATGCATTATTCAGAACCTGAAAACAAATTCCTAGCTAACCTGAATTGATTGCAGAAAATAGGCTAATGTAGCTGAACTGTCACCATGGAAAGCAACAGAGCATCAACAGAATTCTTCAACTCACCATGTAAAGATCAGTAGCCTAAACAGTTGTGTTTCTGGTCATAAAGTATTAAGCAACTATGCTGATTAACAATTCAATTAACCTGAAACCGGGTTGAAGTATGACATTTCCTCAGAAACTACAAGTCCCTTGTATGAGGAAGGAGCACGCATGCGCAAAGACTACAACGCGTGGTTTAAAAGGGGCAACTTCCCTCCATGAGTCTCTTCTCCAGTCGAAATCTGGAACACGATGGTGAGCAGTCTAGCAATAGTATATATTCAGCTTTTTTAGAGGACAATAAATTGCTTGGAAAACATTTACATAGACCCACACACACCACCAGGATTGATGAAATAGAAATGTAGTTGCATTTTTCGTTGTGCTGTGTTGCATTTTGTGGCATTCGAAGAATCTCCTAGGTAAGCGTAAACGTGGCTTGAAGTTAACCTTAGCACCTAATGTAATTTGTGACGTTATCGTTCAATAAACTTAACTCCACGTAACAAGCTTCCTGAGACACATTAGGCTATTGAGTCTTAATAACGTTATGTACCGTAGAGTGTGGAACGCCTATCAAACTTGCCAATTTGTATTTTCCAGTGTTAAAACGTGTGGTTGCTAAGTTAGCATAGAGTGTTTTCTAAAGCTGTAACGTTACCCTCTTTGGCTAGCAGGCCATTAACGTTATTTATTGGAGTTGATTTTTGACGTACACAGGCGACGGTAGACATCTGAAAATACACTTAAGTACGTATGTTGCCCCAGTGTACTTAATTCACCTATGATTAGCGATGTTTACAGATGTTTTTTTCCCCCCAGCACATGGTCCGGTATCCAGCTATGTCTTTCAAGGGTGCATCTA
Source organism: Alosa alosa (assembly GCF_017589495.1). Lineage (NCBI taxonomy): Eukaryota > Metazoa > Chordata > Actinopteri > Clupeiformes > Clupeidae > Alosa > Alosa alosa. Next base: position 20,206,332 of record NC_063198.1, read on the forward strand.
GCTAGAAGGAAGTTACAAGCTACATGAAGAGGGTAAGTGCTCAACAAGAATAATTTGTCATAACTTCACAAATCTAGGTTGGTGATAATGATGACCAAACTTTTTTCCCCATCTGACCGACTGTGTAGATTACTTTGAAAAACTAAGCCAAATTTCCTGATATCACCATAGAGCATAGATAAAAGGTGTTTTAAAAACGGTAATGGGATCTTGACTGAATGTTCCCCATTTTTTTTTCTCCTCAGGTGTACCCAGTCTTTGTAGAGTGCTGTATGAAGACCTGATCTGCCACTTGCACAACCCTGGATTTTCAGGATCTTGAGATGGTATGCTCTGATATGAAGGCATTATTTGTGAAGTAAGCCATGTTAATCATTTATAGACACTGGGGCAGTAGTGTTCCCCTACTGTGGTTGTGAGATGGTGATATGATGACTTAATCTTTTTTCCCCAGCAGATCGACTATGTTGACCATAGCTAAACTTTAAGCCAATTTTGTCTGATTCACCAGTTGATGTCTTATGTGGGTCATCAAGGCTGATGCTTGAAGTCTAATGCATCTCCATCCTCTTTATTTTATTTTAGTGTGGTCTGCTGACAAGAGCATCACAGGCAGGAAGTGGCATGCCTCACCCGGCATGTGCTCAAGGTAAGATGGAGATGGTATGGAGTTGATGGCCCTTAGAAATTGGTGTTTCAGTGATGGTTTTTATGCCTTTAGTTTTGATCAACCATTTGAAATTAAACCAAGAGTTTTCTGAGAATCACAGATGGACTAATGATTGTGTGTATGTAGTGGTATTCCTTTTGTATAACACAATTATTTCTCCTATACAGTGGAGGACTCAGACTGTTTAAAGGACGGATGAAAAAACAAAGGGCGCTTATCTCAACATGGCACCCCACCTAAAAAGCTACATGTGTCAAGTATGACTATAGTTTTCAACCTTAATGAAAATAACACTTATTAGGCAATTCCAACTAAAAATGACCTGACTTAGAAAGAGGTATTGATGGGTCAGATCTGGAGAATGGTCTGGTGGACCTCCCCCTGGAAAATGTATGACTAGTAGCTAAATGTAAAATGTGTGTAGTTTGAAACAGTGAGGCTAAGGAGAGTCTGACTACCTAGAGATATTGAAATAAAGACCATGAGTACCGGTACATCAAAATGCCACCTAAATATTAGCTTAACTTATCTGCCCCTTGCAGAAGCTTGTTAAAGTATTTGGTGGCACCCTAGACTGTTAACATGGCACTGGCTTTGGGAAAACCTTCCCTACAGGGCACATGGTAAGGATGACTGCTGGTCACGAAGAGTCATTTTTTACTGGGATCTGTTTCTTTCCATTGCAAGGGCACTTGATGGTGTAACAGTGCTATCTAAGAAAGCCCTGCCCCTCCTATCAGAAAGGCAGTTGTAGGGAACCAAGTTTATTCCATTGTAAGGGCACCCATCACGTGTCCCTCCTTGCATACATGGATGCAAGGAGGGACACCCTTCATTTCCCTGCAGCACATTTTATCTATTAATGGAGCACCTACGTTGACTGACCGACTATGTAGAATGCTATGTAAAACTAAGCCTAATTTCCTGATCACCATAGTAAAGCATGGATGACCTTTTTTTTTTTTTTTTTTATAAACTGTAATGGATTTTCACTACACGTTCCCTTTTTTCCCCACAGGTGCCCAGTCTTTCTAGGGTCCTGTATGAAGACTTGCCCTGGATTTCCAGCTGTGCTTCCAGATCCATGATCTGAGATGGGATGCTTTGATATGGAGGCACTACTTGTGACGTAAGCCATGTTAATCATTCATAGACACTGGGGTAGTAGTGTTCCCCTACTGTGGTTGTGAGATGGTGATGTGATGACTTAATCTTTTTTCCCCAGCAGATCGACTATGTTGACCATAGCTAAACGTTAAGCCAATTTTGTCTGATTCACCAGTTGATGTCTTATGTGGGTCATCAAGGCTGATGCTTGAAGTCTAATGCATCTCCACCCTCTTTATTTTAGTGTGGTCTGCTGACAAGAGCATCACAGGCTGGAAGTGGCATGCCTCACCCGGCATGTGCTCAAGGTAAGATGGAGATGGTATGGAGTTGATGGCCCTTAAAAATTAGTGGTTCAGTGATGGTTTTTATGCCTTTAGTTTTGATCAACCATTTGAAATTAAACCAAAAGTTTTCTGAGAATCACAGATGGACTAATGAATGTGTGTGTAGTGGTATTCCTTTGTATAACACAATTATTTCTCCTATACAGTGGAGGACTCGGACTGTTTGAAAGACGGGTGAAAAAACAAAGGGCACCTATCACTCAACATGGGGCCCCCAACCCCACCTAAAAAGCTACATGTGTCAAGTATGACTAGTTTTCAACCTCAATGAAAATAACACTTTTATTAGGCAATCCCAACTAAAAATGACATGCCCTGAAAACCCAGTTAACTAATGCTCTTAAGTTTTTAACTTTCTGCAAACGAACAAGTTTAGCTGAACATGATGTAATGGGACTTTAAAGACAGATGTATTAGATCAGATGTGGAGGATGGTCTGGACCTCCCCAGGGAATTATTTTGACATTCTTTCAGCTAAATGTACCATTTTTGTGACATTTGAAACCGTAAGGCTAAAGAGAGTCTATGACTAGCGAGATATATTAAACTTAAGACTAAATGGTTCAGTTCAATTCCTTTTACCTTGCTCTTGCAAATGATTAGAAACAGGGTAACTCTTATTGGTACTCTTGCCCTTGATACAAAAGGTAGGGTCTTGTAATTTGTTCTGTGTCCACTTTGCTCTATTGGTCTTAATTCACTTTGGGCTTCCAGACAAGGTAGAGGGTCACTATATCAGTCCTTCTACATGATTATTTGGATACAGATCAGGATGCAGATTTTGGAATTTGGTTTCACTTCCTTACCATTGTGAGATGGGGGTCTCTAGTGAGTCACTGCTCATGTTGTAATGCCCTGGCCTAAAGTGCCTATTGAAAAATTAAAACCTGCACACGAGTACATCAAAATGCCACCTATATATTATCCAGACTCAGTGCAATCTAAGAATTCACTTCATGATTTATTTATTTATTTTTTTATCAGAAAAGCACCTGTAGGGAACCTCAAGTTTAGCCCATTGTAAGGGCACCTACCATATATTTCCCACTGCTGGGGCATGAATTAGGAAACTCGCATGAACTGATGCAAGGAGGGACATCCTTTATTTCACTGTTGCACATTTTATCCACTAGAGGAGCAGCTACATTGGTACTTAATCCTTTCTCAAATGGTGTGCCATATACTGGGTTGCATTCCAATACATTCTGTATTGGAAATGAACCCCTTTGGAACACTGTAGGGACCATAAAGAGGGTACTCCATAATGGTACTTTTCCAATGGAAGGGTACACATATTTTAAGGGACACCTTTGAGGGTATTGCATTACATTTTCAACACTATAAAGGCTGTCATTAAGACATGATCATGAATTTTACTTGTTCTAGGCTACATAAACACTAGGTAAGCGCTCAATGAGAATAATGGCCAAAATTCGTGTATATATATATATATATATCTAGATTGGTCATGATGCCAGCTTTTTTTTTCTCCAGCTGACCAACTATGTAGACTGCTGTGAAAAACTAAGCCAAATTACCTGATATTACCATAGTAAAGCATGGATAAAAGGTGTTTAAAAAATGGTAATTGGTCTTAGCTAAATTTGTTTGTTTTTTTTTCAGGTGCACCTAGTCTTTGTAGGGTCCTGTGTTAAGACTTTACCTGCCACTTGTTTTGAACTGCTTCAGGATCTATGATTACCATCTGAGATGGGATGCTCAAATATGGAGGCCTTATTTGTGACGTAAGCCATGTTAATCATTCCCTCATAAATGCTCGGGCAGTACTGCTCTCCTGTGTTTGTGAGATGGTGATGTGATGACTTAATCTTTTTTTCCCCAGCAGATCGACTATGTTGACCATAGCTAAACTTTAAGCCAATTTTGTCTGATCCACCAGTTGATGTCTTATGTGGGTCATCAAGGCTGATGCTTGAAGTCTAATGCATCTCCACTCTCTTTATTTTAGTGTGGTCTGCTGACGAGAGCATCACAGGCTGGAAGTGGTATGCCGCACCTGGCATGTGCTCAAGGTAAGTTGGAAGATGGTGTGGAGTTGATGGCCCTTAAAAATTGGTGTTTCAGTGATGGTTTTTATGCCTTTAGTTTTGATCAACAATTTGAAATTAAACCAAATGTTTTCTGAGAATCACAGATGGACTAATGAATGTGTGCATGTAGTGGTATTCCTTTGTATAACACAATTATTTCTCCTATACAGCAAAGGACTCAGACTGTTTGAAGGACAGGGGTGAAAAAACCAACCCCACCTAAAAAGCTACATGTGTGAAGTATGACCATAGTTTTCAACCTCAATGAAAATGACACCTAGGCAATCCCATCTTAAAATGACAAGCCCTCAGATAAAAGAATTGGTGAACTATAATGCTTTACATTTTTAACTTTCTGCAAACAAACGTCTTTAGCTGAACATGAAGAACCTCCACGTTGGGTTATTGGTAGGTCAGATCTGGAGGATGGTCTGGTGGACATTTTTTAAATTCTGACTGCTAAATGTACCATTTTTGTGTAGTTCGATACAGCAAGGCTAAAGAGAGCCTATGACTGGGTGAGGATATTGAAATAAACACTAAATGGTTTTCATAGTTTTAATTCCATTTACTTTGCTCTTGCCAAATGATCAGAAACAGGATGGGTATTATTGGTACTCTTTGCCCATGAATGGGAGGGTAATTTGTTTTTGTCTGTGTGCACTACTGGTCCAATTTTATTTTGGACTTTCAAACAAGGTACGGTTCACCTTCTCAGTCCTCCTACATGATTGTTGATGCAGATTTTGGAATTTTGGTTTCACTTTCTACACCATGGGGGGTCGGGATCTGCTGTGACCTGACTGCACTTGTTACTTGACTCTGAATCTGCCCTGGCCTAAAGTGGCCATTGGGAAAAATGAAAACATGGACAGTGCAGATGAGATGTCAAAAACCCAGCTAGATATTTGCTTATGCCTATCTGCCCCTTGCAAAAACTTCTTAAAAAGTATTTGGTACCCTAAAATGTCATGGTAGCCTCTTTGGGAAAACCTTCCCTATGGCCACATGGTAAGGAAGACTGTAGTGCACTGAGCCTCGTCTTATTGGGATTTTCTTTCCACTGCAAGGGCACTTGATTGTGTCACAGTGCTATCCAACATGGCACTTTTATTTACTTTTTCCCCAACTGACTGACTAGACTGCTGTGACATTAAGCCAAATTACCTGGTCACCATAATGTTAAAGCTAAGGTGTTTTAAAATTGTAATGGGCCTGGACTAAATGTTCCTTTTTCTCCTCAGGTGTACCCAGTCTTTGTAGGGTCCTGTATGAAGACTTGATCTGCCACTTGCAAATCTGTGGATTTCAAGATGTGCTTTGAATTGCTTCAGGATCTATGATTACCGTCTGAGATGGGATGCTCAGATATGGAGGCCTTATTTGTGACGTAAGCCATGTTAATCATTCCCTCATAAATGCTCGGGCAGTAGTGCTCCCCTACTGTGTTTGTGATGGTGATGTGATGACTTAATCTTTTTTCCCCAGCAGATCGACTATGTTGACCATAGCTAAACTTTAAGCCAATTTTGTCTGAGTCACCAGTTGATGTCTTATGTGAGTCATCAAGGTTGATGCTTGAAGTCTAATGCATCATTCTCCACCCTGTATTTATTTTAGGGTGCTCTGCTGACAAGAGCATCACAGGCTGCAAAGGGCTGTGGTCTGGATTGGGGTATCTGGATACCAGTCTTTGTGTGGTGGCCAGATGACCTGGAGTAATTTTCATCTAAGATTTTCTACAAGTCGTCAAGTTATTTTTTGAATGTGTCTGCTTGGATTCATGTGTGCTAGATTGTATACAAATGGACAATTGTGTTTGGTTACTGACATTTTCAGAACTATAGCCATATCAATCTTCGTTGCTTTTATTGCATGCTTTGGATAACATGATTAAATTATAAAAATAATAAATGTTTGAAAAAATCAAGGTTTCTTGTGTTCTCTTTTTAAATATATCTGTAGCACTAGACTGAGCTCACGTTTGAATAAAAGCCAGCTGAACACGCACCTTATCAGTCGATGGCAGAATTATTGAAAAGCCATAATATAAGAGTTGAGCAATCTTTCAGCCATATGCTTCTCTGTTAGGGACAGCCGGTCAAGGCTTTAGGGCCAACATAAATTATGTAACGGAAAACAATCTGTGACTGAATTTGCGCAAACTGTCTAGACTAGAGCTATACATTGTATTTTTATGATGTTTGGCTATCCCCTGCTCCAGACTCTCCACCCTGGGTGGCAGGTCCTTCAGTGCCTTGGCCCCCAAACTCTGGAACAACCAACCCCTTCGTGCCGGTCCTTCTCTTCCTTTCTTCAATCTCAAGACCTTTGTTTAATCACTTCTCCACACCCAACACATAGTTCCTACAGATAACTTGTTTTTGTTTGTTATTGTGTTTCCCTGCCTTCCTACTATGTAAAGCGACCTTGGGTTTGAGAAAGGCGCTATATAAAATAAACTTATTATTATTTAGGGAATGAAATTAATCGGTGCTCCGTAACGCGCTCACAAAGCAGTCTCAATGGAAGATGTTATATGAACATGTATTTTTGTCTACGGCGTCACTTATAATCCTACCCTGGGAATTAGTCGTTCAGTATTTTAAATTATGATGCCTATGTGCACACGAGTTAGTCAGGCCTGCGATAATCTGATGCTCTGCCATTGGCGGCATCACATACTCCAGGCCATAATCCCTTTCAAAGGTTATATAAAGTTGCCAAACTGAGCAACAGCAGCTGGGTAGTCTATACGCGCAGCATCATCCTTCCCACAGCGCCTCGTGGATGCACAGCCGTCATCCATCCTTGATAAAAGATTCGGAGGAAAAATAGGAAGATCGGCGAACAGAATGTTGGTGATTGTTGACCTTGTGCTGATGTTAATAGATTTAACCATTTCTATTCTGAATGCAGTAGTGCGCACTGTCGTGCGACCGCGTCTGAAACCCATTGATGGAGAGCTGTGTCTCATCACGGGGGCAGGTGGTGGACTGGGACGCCTCTTTGCATTAGAATTTGCAAAAGAGGGAGCCGAACTTGTGTTGTGGGATTGCAACGCAGAGGCAAACGAGCAGACAGCCAAACTGGTACGGGAATTGGGGATCAAGGCGCACACGTACACAATCGATCTCTCCAAACGCGAGAGCATCTACCAAACAGCTGACCGTGTGCGGCGCGAGGTGGGTGACGTCACGATGTTGGTAAACAACGCGGGAGTAGTGGCTGGGCAAAAGTTCCTAGAGTGTCCGGATGTGCTCTTGGAGAGGACCCTGCTGGTCAACTGCCATGCTCTCTTTTGGGTAAGACATGCAACCCCTATGATCTCGGTAGCTAAACCCACATTATATCATTGATGTATGGAGCCTACAATATTATTTATGAAATTATATATTCTCCTTAATGAAACTGTTCACTGTTTTTATTTGTAAGTCGCTTTGGACAAAAGTGTCTGCCAAATCACATAACCATAAATCTCGATTCCAAAACCCTACTGCTATTCTGTTATATACACGAGTTTCCCGTTTACCAACAAAACTAGATGCGCGCGCAGCCGTGAGGCAGAAGACGCTTGGTGGCCGTCCACAACGTTATAAACTTAACCTAAATAGTCGGCTGCTGTAAGCTACAGTCGCTGTTGTCTCAATGATAATAACATCTCATTTCAGACTATATTTCAAAGTTTGACGTTCATTTGGATTATTAATATAACATTGTATTTTGTCATTTTTTGGCAAAGACATGCATTCCGTTAGGGATATTGAACATGTTTAACATTCTCTAACCATCGTGATTTCGAATTAGTGCAGTTTTCAGCACAAAAACTCATTTTATTCTTTTGCTCTTTTGCATTGCTCTATGCTGTTCTATGGTGCTTTCTGCTACTTGGTTGCGCACGCATGTTTTCGTGACGTTCCATAGAAATCCATGTATAGGTTTTTGAGATTTTAATTTATTGTCTAGTGACTAGTCTGTGGATACACATTCATGATACCTGGTACATTACCTCTATACACAATAAAAACTGAATTATGTAGGGCCTACTTGATGCATGAGAAGACTCCATTGCTAACATGACTCAGAATGCCTGAATGATAGGCTATTGTTGCTGAATCTACATCCCTACAATATTGTTCCCCACTGCATTATCAGGTTTTAAAGAATACGGCCCTTAAAAGCACGTCTGCAAATCTGACTAAAGAACTCATAACTGAAAATCCTTTGACTAGACATTAAGTGTAGGCCTATTCAATGTGGTGAGAAACACAGCAATTATGTAGGAATGTGATTCACAGTGTTATCCTCTTACTGTAACTAAAGTCGCATGTTTGTAGTGGATAAGCTGTGTCAGAAAAAACATCAGTTACTAAAGCTTTTGTGGTGTTTTTATAAAAAAGGACTTCTTTAGTTTGTGGTCTTATGAAAGTCTTCTATTTGTGAAATGTCAAATGTCAGAATCAGCTTGCTTTGCGAACCAATGCTGTTGAATGAATTAAAGCTAAAGTTTTTTGAGTTTTTTGAGTCACTTTGAGTTTTAATCAGTTAATCAGACAGAATTAGACACCATACTTTCCCCCACTGACATGCTTTCCACCTTCAGGAGACGGAAACACCGATCCCTACATTCTAGGGACACATTACGTAACTCTTGAATGTCCTCTTTCACACAGATGACAAAGGCTTTCCTTCCTCACATGAAGGCCACAAACCATGGTCACATTGTCACTGTCGCTAGTACACTCGGACTGTTCACTACAGCTTGTGTGGAGGTAAGGGCTGCTACTTAATAAAAAAAAGCTGTTTTAGGAAAAACAAGCAAGTAATTGTGCATCTGTTCATCTGTGAACACAAGTCAGGCCAGGGCACAAATGGCGACGTCAGTGTTGCTTGTTTTAGCCCTTTGATGTTGGCCATTCATGCTGTTCCCCTTTTTAATGGCATTTGAGGTCCACTCAAGCGTACCAAATCAGCTACAGAATTCAGATCAGCCCTCACCACGGACCTGTCTCTGACGTTATTGCTCTCTCTGTGCCCACACAGGACTATTGTGCCAGTAAGTTTGGGGCAGTGGGTTTTCACGAGTCCTTAGCTCACTCTCTCTTGGCAGAGGGTGGTCTGGATGGCATCAAGACCACACTGGTTTGCCCCTACATTGTCAACACTGGCATGTTTGCTGGATGCCAAATCAGGTGGGGATATAAGGCATTATGTACTTGAGAACACCCAGAGGTAAACACATAGGATGTATAAAAACAGAAATCCCTGTGCACTGCTACTTCAGGTTACCAAGTGCTGGTGGGTTGCAGGAACATTAAAGACAAAAAGTCAAAGTAGCCACCACACACTGGAATAATCTACTGATTGTACTATTGTTAGGATGGTACAATACACACAAAAAGGGTATGGCCCAACAAATGGGGACCAAAAGTGAAATGTGAGTTTGGCTTTTGGATTGGATCAAATTTTGAAAATGGAATCTGGATCAGATTTTCAGTCTGTGTTGAAAACCTTTATCAGGATTATCCTGATTCCAACTGCAGGGTGGATTCAGGATGAATTTCAGAATGTAATAGAACATCAAAATCTGTCAAATAACCGTACTATCATATATTTTTACTTAATTTCTGTCTCTTCAGATAAAACAATTAAAGCAACCCCACCTAGGCTAAATTGTGATATGTAGTCTCATTTAGAGGCAATGATAATGCAGATTTCGTAATCCGGAAAAGATTGTGTTTGGATCAGGGAGATCCAATCCAAATTTGCTTTAAACAACAGCATATAAATCAAATGGATTATCTGATTCTGGATTGTAAAATGTGGAATTACCAAATCTGGATTATTCTGATCCAGATTACATTTTTACAACTGGGCCCTTGTTTAAAACTACATAGAGGAATAGACCCTCTACTTGACACCCACTGTGAAAACATATTATCCAAAGAATGATGTATAACAGGGATGTAAAGAAAAGTTTGTTTGTCCAGCTTCTCCCTATTTATATTTCCTGTTGTGTGTTAATAATATGCTAATATGCTTTTAAAGTGTGCAAGGAGGGAAAAGAGTGGGATGAACAATGCCTATTAATGCTCCCAACAGACCGGAGTTCCGTAACCTGGTCCCTCCACTGGAGCCTTTGGACTGTGTCCAGCGGTCCATGAGGGCCATCCTGGGCGACGAGATGATGGTGTGCATTCCCAGCATCATGAGCGTGGCCGCCTTGTCTCGAGCGTGAGTATCATCCCTCAAAACCTTCTGCTGGTGCCCCTAAAATGTGGATTGCACAGGAAGTGAGAGTCACTTCTCTTCTTATGACTGCCACTTCACGGTCAACGATTCCCGGGACACTAAAAGACCGCACGCACGCACACATCCACATGCATACAAACACACACATTAACACACACAGGTAGGTAGGCACGCACAGTACACATTCACACATAACTAAAAAAAACAAGCATTAAGTCAGCAAGAATGCAAAAGGAAGCATATTGCTTGAAAGAATGCATTTTTTGTACTGTATGTCCAATAGGTTGCTTCCTTGGGAAGCCAACATTGTCACGTACCGCTTCCTGGGAGCCGATAAATGCATGTATCCCTTCATCAAGACCAAGCAGCAGCAGCAGAGTCCTGTGGCCAATGGGCATGTGAAATCTGGATAAAGTCTTGCAATCATCGCTGGACCATGTAATCGCTGGAATACTGTGTGGTGTTAGGGGCCTGTGCCATAGTAATAAGTGGTCACTAAAGGTCTCACACCAACAAGTCTATTTATTGTCAGGTGGTGTACTACAAAAATCAATCATGGCAAGGGACATGTTAGCTGCCAAACTGACTGGTAAGGAAACTCAATACCAGAACTTACCGGATATTGTTCTGTCTGAATGCCTTTAAAATTTGGAATTTCCTGTATGTTCGGCCAACTGGGAATCCTTTTGATTATTTACTAAAAGAAGTGCATTCTCATTTCTGAAAGGGGACCATTAATTGTTGCATTTTTGTTGTTCTTCTGGTAACTGTTAAGATCTAGTGTTAATGTGTCAAAAGTGTATCAGTCCTTCATCAACCGTTTTCTGACTTTGTCTATGACAGTATGTATATCAAAGTCATTTTACATAATAAAATTTGCATAATTCAGGTTTGTGGTCTTCCAGCAACATTACCCACCACATTATTGGCGGCTAGATATAAGAATGTTATGCACATGTTGCTTGAAGGTCTAATCCTAGAGGTCAGTCAGCGTCATTGCCTTTAGATGCACCATCACGTTTCAGATTACATGCATGTAAACTCCTTTTAAATCACTGTGACCAATACCGAAGGGTATTACACAAGTGCTTCTCTTTATTACCATTTTTAGAAACAAAGCCATGGAAACTAAGAGCTGACATTGAAACAAAATAAATGGGACAAAACAAAACATGCAACAAAAAAAGGAAGAGCAAACATACAAGGGCTTAATTTTTGAGTCTCCAAAGTCCTCTCCTGTACAGTAAAAACTACAGTAAAGGAAAACAAATGCTTCCCAATGATTGTAAAGACCTCCAATTCATCACAATTCACACCCACAGCAAAGTGGGGTCGGTCAAATCGGTTAGTCATTAGCAAGCCTGTTAGTTCAATTCCGGACAACTTTCTTTGTTTAGTTTTTTTTTTTTTTGCCAGAAGGGGTCGAGATTCCTTTCCCCCTAATGAATGATGTGATACAGAACAACTGATGTAAAACCCAGCAGCTAGACAAATCAGATTAACACATGTTCTAACAGCATTCCATGTAACTGATGTGGTCCTGGTTCCAATCGTCGGAGCAGAGCAGCAAGCTGATTGGCCCAAAGACAGGAAAGAAAAGGAAAAAAAAAAAAGAAAAAGCACACCACTCATGTAAGGCTGTAACTCCTGATCATCATTAGTGGTCCTCTTGTTCATTCCCCTTTTGTTTTTTGTTTTGCTCTAAAAGCGCTTAAAACTCCCTGGGCCATCAAAGGGCTGTGGTAAGAGTCAGCTTCCCAATGTCTCCATTCAATGAAATGTCAAAAAGTCAGCGCAAAGTGTCCAGTTGGGTTAAGTCCAGTCCAGTTCAGGTCCGTCTGTCTGTCTGTCTGGTTCCAGGAAGTCGATCTGCTGGAGACAAGCGTTCCACGCCCTTTAGCTGCTCCCCTCACACCTGTGCCCTTCTGCGGGCAGAGAAGGGCCAAGCCACCGGGCTCCTCACACCAGCTGTACGGTGGCAGCCTGGAGGTAGCCCTGCAGGTACTGGAGTGCCTCCGCATTCAGGTTAGAGCTCAGCATGGACGGAACCTGCCGGACAAGAGAAGAGGGCATTCGTTGACTTTACTCAAGCATACAGTTCAAAGATGTTGGAAGACCTGCGTTGTGTTTGTGTGTGTGTGTGTGTCTGACAAATGTCCTGTCAAAGTGCTGGGCACACACTAAATAATTCACACAAAGATATGTTTTAAGGAATTAAAGTTAGGAAGACCCAACATAGTGGGATATCTGATCATAATGCCTCAACTATCACAATGCCACTTAAGGGGTGGCTTGCTTTTTTGCTTTATCAAAACCTGTGATATTGGAAGGTTTCCATCAGGCCTTTCCCTGTCTGAGAATGGTTTTCAATTTCATAGCTCCTTATACAAATGTCTAAGCAGCTTGTTCATCTTTTCTGCCTGCCATCTGACTCAGTCATGGTAATTACAGTAATCTATAATCTCAGCAATCTAATCCTCGTCCTAGGACACTCGCTCTTACTAAGAATGGTTCATTTAGCATGTCACAAAGTCCCTTATAACACTGAATAAATGAATGAATGAATTAATGAATGTATGTAAGTAATGGTCATAACAAAAGGGTAGGGTCAGAATCTTCAGCTTATATCACACCCCATATTTTTATGCATGCATACAATTACCTACATATATACATACACGCCTACATATACCCATAAGGGTCAGTAGATATATACAGTACATTGCCACCATAAGATGAATAATATCCTAAATAATAATGGTAACCATTATGATAACAATAATCATCGTCAACATTATCAATATTCTCATAGAATAATACTACTCAAGGGCTGTACTTATATGGAGTCATGTCTTTGAACCCTTTTTTTAAATTTGGAGACATTCCTACTATGTTTTAATTAATCTGGTAATGCATTCCAATTCTAACTGAAGCATTCCTAAAGCTACAGTAAACTAGATGTACCGCATAGCGGTACAAAATATGACCGCCGCTCAGTCCTGTACATCCGTTCCGCGAAAATAAATCACACTTCAATTTGTCTCCATATTTTACTCCATCCCCCACTCTTGCTGCACAGAAAGTAGCCTACTGGTGCTGAAAAGGTGAATAGATTGTAGAATAGCCAAAGATGTAGCATTGTTATAAAACCTTTAAAATCTCTAAACAATCAGGGCAAAAAGTAGGGCAATTCATCCCAGTTCATCCATTGCAACTGGATTGATGAAAGGTCACTTACACCTGTAGGCTACATTGTATTTGGGAAAAGCAAAAGGTATCAGCATAATGTTATTTATTTATTTATTTTTTATGTATTTATAAACAAAAACATCTCTGTCAGTTCCATGCCGTTTTCAACAGCTATCAAAAACAAAGGTCATTTTTGGATGGATGGATTTTTTGTGAATGTTTCTTCTTCTACATAAGATTTTAGTCATCTTTAGTTCATGTAATACTTTATTGTCAATGCACAAATTAAGTAACAGTAGTCTGAAACGTTATTGTTAATGCACAAATTAAGTAACAGTAGCCTAGTCTGAAACGAAATGCTGTTTTACATCTAACCAGTGGTGCAAATAACGGACATGTCCAAATGGGCCTTGATGAAATGCGTCGCTAGACTGTTCATACACATTTTAACGGGCCAAAGTTGAAGAGCTTTTGTCCGTTATTGTTCGTGCAAATATAGGCTGATTCATGTTCCCTTGCATTGTTTAACTGAGGTCCATGGCTAGTCTGGATTTCATCAGACCAAGCTCAATCTTTTAAGAAATCAAAAAATAAATAGCGGGCAGATCAGGCTGGGTTCACCCAGCCTAGTCCATAGGCACCCGATATTGTTTAATTTTCGATTGAGATATACACGCTCTGGCTATTCTAAATGCAAAATGCATCAGGGAGTTATGACAAAACGGTAACTAACAAACTAGATCCTAATAGAAAGCTGTTAGCTTCCATAAGCTACAGGTAGGATTATAAGGTAGGCCTATTTACAACATAAATTGTCAATAGGCTATGCTGGCGACACAAATAAAGTCTCCTTTGAAACCAATGGCTTACATGCCTTACAGTATCAAGTGGACTTAAACTGTCATATCGTGGCGAAAAGTTGTAATAACATTCACGCAGCTCCATGAGTCAAGGAAAGCGAAACTGAAGTAGCCACTTCTAAATGGGACCCACTACACAGTAGCTTAAGGTGTTTTGCTAAAGCAGCCATAATGAAATGAAGGTGTCATTGTTTGGATACTTCACACACCGCGTGCTTTTAATTTCACAGACTACAACTACCAAGCTGTAATCAAAGCACATCGATTCCCCTCTCACACCCTGCACGCACTTAAAACAAAATAAACAGGCGTCTCAGTCTCACGCATGTATAGGCAAAACTGTATCAGACCGGTGTAACGTTGGTAAATCTTCCATTGCACAGAATGATTTTGTAGCACGTGCAATAAATGACAGTCGAAAGATACAAACAGTGCTGCTATACATTTGCTTGGTATAACCGCATTTATAGTTTTCTACAAATGCAATCAATCAAATGCCTCCATCACTCAACCAACGCTTAACGGTAACATTACCTAGGTCCTTATTGATATTACAAGATTAACGCATCTGCAGTAAAACCAAGCATGTCCGATAAACATCCTCAGATTTATTTCGGCTTCAAGAAAGAATGAAAGAAAGAAATGGGAATTACACTTCATGTGAACATCGTCCCTATCCTTATTAGATGTTAAGCTCGCGATAAATTACAGTCCTTGTAGGAAGCGTCCATTGTTTTTTCCAACCCACTTTTAACTTCCAACAAAATTACGTCTCACTGCAACGATGCGCCATCTAGTGGACAAACGACTACTTATCGCCAATACTGAAAATGCAGCCATGATGATGATGATGAATATTTATTTTGGCTTTCTTTTAATCCTACTGAATTTGTAATTATGTATCGGCCGCTTCTAATACCGATAGTATGTGGGTGCCTGTGTGTGTGCATGTGTATATGTGTGCACCGCCATTTACAGGCCAATGAGGGTACAGTCACTAAATGTACACATAACCTAATTTGTTTAGACCCCCATGGATGAAATTCTACCTAAACTTGGCATACCCCCAGAGAATGCCAGGTCAATCATACACATACAATTTGGTGCAGTTCTGAACATCTTAACTGAAGATAGGGGCGATTAAAGCAGAATAATATTGCATTTTCATTTTTTTTATCGGGGTGCAAATCACAAATGAGTGATTATGAGCCAGGTTGATGTGGGCCCCTTGAGACCAACATACCATAAAAGATTCTTCATCCTCAGTGCCACGGTTCAGGTAGTTATTTAGGAAAAACAGTTTTTTTTTTTTTTTTTTTAGGGGGCCCAGCACGAGGGGAGGGGGTCATTCATTCATTCATTTATTCAGTGTTATAAGGGACTTTGTGACATGCTAAATGAACCATTCTTAGTAAGAGCGAAGTGTCATAGGACGAGGATTAGATTGCTGAGATTATAGATTACTGTAATTACCATGACTGAGTCAGATGGCAGGCAGAAAAGATGAACAAGCTGCTTAGACATTTGTATAAGGAGCTATGAAATTCGTCGGGGACGAAATGAAATTTTTCGTAAAAGTCTAGTGGGGCTACATACCCACCAAATTTCATGTACCCGGTGGTTCGGTGTCCCGTATCAATGACCAAAAATTCAGGGGAGTAGATGACGGGGAAAAATTCTTGAATTGTGTGCATGTGTGCGTGTACAAATTTATGTTTATGTGTGTGGGTGTGTGTGTGTGTGTGTGTGTGTGTATGTGCATGCTTGTGTGTTTGCCTCATGTATGTGTGTTTGTGCATGTGCATGCATGCGTATATATGTCTACTGTGTGAGTATGTGTCATACACATATGATTATTGTAAAATGTATGTGTGTGCGTGTGTATCTGTTTATGCACATGTGTGCACATGGAATGGGTTAACATGACCCCTGGAGGCAAACATACGGAAAAAATTGGTCATCCTAGGCCCTACAGTTCTCAAGATATTCACATAAAACTGTGTCTGCCCTACCCTCCTTTCGGGGTCCAGTCCAGCGAGGGGCTACAGATCAAAACGAAGAATGACGGTTCCATGCTATCCATGTGGGGGTACATGCCCACCAAGTTCGTGTAATCTTTCAGTGTTTCAGGAATCCTTTGTTGGTGTGCGTCACTAAATGTACACATAAATTATTTTATTGTAAGGCCCCCCATGAACGAAAGTACTCAAAACTTGGCATGCATTCGGAGGGTGTCATAATGATCCTACACTTTTAATTTCGTGCAGTTTTGACCTTGTCAGCCAGAGATATTGTGATGACACCAAATTTTTGCTTTTAATTTTTAACTAGGTGGCTATACATGAAATAAGTGGTAATGGGATGGGTTGACATGCCTCCTTAAGACCAACATACATAAAAAGGTGGACCTCCTAGGCCCTACGGTTCTCGAGATATTCACAGAAAACTGTCTCCGCCACCTACAGGCCAGTTGGTGTATAGTAACATAAATTAATTTATTGTGTGGCCCCCATGAACGGAATTCCACGAAACTTGGCGCATACAGAGGGTGTCATAATGATCCTACACTTCCAATTTCGTGCAGTTTTGACTATGTTAGGTCACAGATACACCTCATTTTTACTTTTTTGTGTTTAACTAGGTGGCGCTATACATGAAATGAGTGGTTATGGAATGGGTTGACATGGCCCCTACAAAAAAAAAAAATGGTCCTCCTAAACCCTACGGTTTTCGAGATATTCACAGAAAACTGTGTCTGCCCTACCCTCCTTTCGGGGGGTCCAGTCCAGCGGGGGGGCTACAGATCAAAACGAAAAACGATGGTTCCATGCTATCCATGTGGGGTTACATGCCCACCAAGTTTCGTGGTACCCGGTCTTTCAGTGTCCCGGACTCATTGGACGGAAATTTGGGCATGCTAAAAAGAAAAAAAAAAAAAAAAAAATCTGACTAAACCTATATGCGCAAGGGCTCTGGGCGGTCATAATTAGGGGAGAATGCAAGTTCCTTACTAAAGTTAGATTAGATCCACATCTTGCGCTACTGGTGTCTGCCCAACACTAAGCCAACAGCAGGATACACAATCCTCTTATTACTACAGCTGACCATTATAGAGTAGACCATCAGTACAAAGTCACCAGTGTATCTCCTTGACTTTTGTTACTGTGGCAGTGCTGTTGTGGTCATGAGCATGAGACCATGGTTTTCTTTCATAGCATGTCATTACTTCTTATTGAGCAGAGCACTATGCACCAAAATAAATGCAGTTGTGCTCATAAGTTTACATACACTGGCTGAATTTATGAAATATTGGGCAATTTGTGGAAAATATGAATGAAAACTTTTTATTTAGGGATAATAGTTTTAGGGATAAAGTGAAGCAATTGTATGCGCCCTTTTTAAATAATAACTGAAATCACCCTGATCAAAATGTTGCATAATACTTGAGCGTTTGGACTGATAATATACACAAAAGTTGATACGCTCAGGTTTAATTGTATAAAAAAAAAGTGTAATTTTAAACATCTATGACATGTTTGATTGTAATTAGTGCCTGTGTTCTGTGAGACCTCTGCACATACACTCAGGTTTAATTGTATAAAAAAAGTGTAATTTTAAACATCTATGACATGTTTGATTGTAATTAGTGCCTGTGTTCTGTGAGACCTCTGCACATTTTATCAAGGGCGGCACTAATTTTGCTGGTTACTGAGCCATGGCAAAGTCCTTTTAGGCAAGTCCCTCCACTCGGCTGCCATATTGCAACGCTTTTTGGGCACTCATTGGGCAGAAATGCACGTGCGCAAGGCTTCACGACACCAATCTTGTTCTAGCGGCGAGTTCACAACACATGATTGGCATGATGTCTTCACAACACACCATTTGATTGGCTCAATGTATTCACATGTCGACGTTTTACAGAGGAAGGGGTGGGATATGTGTAGACAACGGTCATATTGGCGTTACAAACAAGCCCTATGCATTTCTATGGAGGATAGTCTCCACATTAGAAAGTCTCTGGCCATGGGGAAAGCAAAAGAGCTGCTAAAAGTTTTGTGAGAAAATAACTGTATAAATCAGGAAAAGGATAGAAAAAGATAGCAATATTCTGTGATGCCTTATGGTTTAATTTGAATCCTTTAAAATGAAAAAAGTACCAGTAATGTGCTTTGCCTGATCACTTGTGTTTTCTGAAGAGAATAGCACTTATTTCACAGATTTTGCCAGGGTATGTAACCTTATGAGCACAACTCTACTGCATAGTACTCAATGTCTCACTTCACTTCTGGCTGTTATTACTTGCCCAGAAGATTACACCTACAGCATTACTAGATCACTTTAGCTTGCTAATGTATGACCTGGCAACCTTGAAGAATTTTTTTGAGTAGCACCTTGAGAAAAAAAAAAAATTGCTCACATCGGCCTTTATGCATGCAGCCAAAAACAGACATAGCCATGCTCATGAGCACTAGACACATTTAGGATAGCGACCCATCTTTAATGTCGGATATCTAACTAAATGTGATCCAATGCAAACTGAATCTTTTATAGTAGCTCTATAATGTTATGAAAAACACTTGTTTTGATAGGGACTGATGTGGATATGTTGTCCATTTTATATGAGGTCTCAATTTAAATCACGCCTGGTCTATTATTACCTCTTTTCAATCCATTATTATTAGCTATTTATTTTGTAAAGTAATATATCTATCCCTCATGTCATGCCAACATATTTAATTCACCTGAATATAGGCTACAGTAGATAGAGACTAAATGGACATCTGCTGTCAGTGTGCAATCTATCCCTTAACACACAATAGCCTACATGTTTGTTTTCTTTTTTCCTTTTTTTTTACATTCAATGTTAAATTATTACCTGCTGACTAATGCAAATTACTGATTGCTTTTAAAGAAATGCAATTGCACATGCTCTCAGTTTCAGATGGCGGTGCCTTTCTGCAATCTGTGAGGCTGCAATGATTACATTATCCCAACTAAAGCGATAGGTGCGCAATCTCAGTGGAAGCCTATTATTTGTTCTCGCTTGTTTTCGTGCTAAACCAAAACAACAATGCTCCAAAGAAAAAACAAATTGAACACTCATCAATGAGATGCTCAAAATATTTAGCCAAGGTCCACTTTCAGACTAATGTCTGCATTTGGCCTTGGAAAAGTTTGCATTCCCTTAGCGCCTTTTAGTTATGAAAACGTTAACCATCAGTGACACATGGAAAATGTAATGCTAACTGAAACAACTGATGAACAAGTAATAACTTTCCAAGACTACATCAAACTATTCGGCTTTGGTGAATTCAAAATCTCACTCAGTTGAGATGTTCTAGTTTAGCAAAACGACACCTGGGAGAACGCGAATTTGAGAGTGAACACTTGTTAAAGCAACACCAAAGAGTTTTTTATACCTTAAAATAATGTTTCCAAAATCGTTTCAGTGGTTCATCAACTCGTAACAGGGTGAACAGCAATTCTGCATTGGCGTCGCGGCCCTTTATCGGCTATAACCGCACTATGTAAGTTTGCCAGATCGGGTAGCGGATCTGTAGTTCGATGGAATGAGACATAAGAAACTACAAATTTGCTTAAAAATGCGTACAGGTTGGCAGGTCTGTGAATGATACAATGTCTTGCTACTTAATTAGCAATGGTAGTGCACCTCTGCTGAATGCAAAGGCTACAGAATCAATACTGGTCATCGATTTCCATTCAAACATGTCTCTTCTCTTGTGGAACTCACCCGTCCTGGGCAGGCGGTGGACAGCTTGTGCAGGGACTGAGCCAGCAGAATCTTCGGGTTGCTGACGGCCTCGCCGATGGGGTCGTGCTCCTTCTTCCCAGCGAAGGCCAGCTGCGAGAAAGCCGTCTGGTACCCGGGCGTGTCCTCGATGTCGATGAAGTGCTCGTCGTCAGGGACGCTGTCGTCCTCCGGTAACTCAAACAAACCAATCAGGGCCTGCAGCAGAGGTGTCCTACCAAAAGAGAGTAGAGTCAATGTACAGAACAAGTGCTATGAAAGTGGCAGAGAGGGTCTGTACCTGCCCTGCCCTACCCTCCCATCATCACATAGGTGCTGAAATTGGCATAAATGTATTACATTCCTTGAACTTCTTTAGAGTTTTTTTAAGTGTTCAGCATTTTCCATTATACTAAGCCAGTCAAACAAGGCCAAACAAAACGATCTCCGAATGTGCTCTCTCTCTGGATGTAGCATTCCTACCAGAGTTTGGTGTACTCTGTGTCCATCATGGCAGGGCATTCAGTCAGGACCTTTGTGATGCCAACAGCGCAGATCTTTTTCTCCACCGGGCCTGAGACTTTCTGCACCTCCGGAATGACAATCTTCTCCAGGACCATGCCGAACATCCTGAGAAGGATCAAGTATTAGCACTGGTGTGCGGCCCATGGAAAAGGACAACTTTGAAAGGGAGTGAGATGATATGGAAGCATAAAATGTTACTGCACGACTTACTTTGGCTGGATGCTATCAAATATTTCCTGCAAAGCAATGGCTCCATACTTGACAGAGTAAAGGTTGATGAAGACCAAAAAGCCTGTGACGACAAACAACTCCTTCAGATTACACATTTCCTAACTGGTACTTCCCTCACTGCCAATAGGCCTGAAGATGAAATGAACACTAGAGGGGTTGAGACAAACAAGTCTCTTTATTGTAGCACTAAACACCCAGAGGACTCACTCTTGATGAACTTGGTGGTTTTGGAGCTCTGCAGCCTCTGGAAGAGAAGGATGAAGATCTGCTTCCTATACTGAGTGATGGACTCCCTGAGGGCACACAAGAGAACTGCAGTGAGTAAACGGTGGCATCTGCTGGGGTCTGTGCCATCATTCCAACCAACCCATTCTACTAATGGTGTCCATTCATTTGTCCTATACTTTTGGGACAATCGGAACGCTGCTGAATTCATAACACATATTTTTTACATGACTCAAACCTACAATGTAAAGTTGCTTTTAACTGTAGAATGCTCATTACACTGGCAAATGGATAGTTACTAATAAATACTAACATGTGTTTTGTGTGCAGGGTTCATCTATTCATCCTCTTAACTCTTCAGTTATGAAATCCCACTATGCTTAACATTGGTGTGAGCTTGTGATTGTAAATCCAGTCTCTCTAGCGCTAGAGTAAGGGAGGAGTGCCTTACGGGGGCATGTGCTCGATGATGCTGTTGAGCAGGTAGAAGCCTTGGTGGTCGTTGGCCTTGGAAGCAATCAGTTTCTGAAACACTCCCAGCAGCCCGGGCTAAACAGGAGGAAGACAACAGGAGTCAGAATTAAACTACAAACCCAGGCAGCTTGCACCAACACACATGTAGAAACAAGGGGAAACCATTTGTAGCACCAAAAATGTTTTGTCTTACTAAGCGGTGCCATAATTGGCTAGGCTGTGGATGAGCTGTTCAGATAATTACAGTGATGTTATAATTGTTATGAAGCCAACTATTTTCACAAAATAAAAGTCTGCTCATGGTACAAGACAAGTGCATGCGCAACATTTCTGCAGTATAATTGAGCGTTTCCATGGCTGTTCAATCGGATTCTAAAAAGGAATACACCACTCCTTTCAATCCAATTGGTATTCCATTCAGATCGGATATCATTTTTAAAATTCCGATTCCCACATAAACTCACCTATTGTCTTCATTTAACTTAACCACCTCCACAATGTCATAAAGCACATATATTAAACAAGGAGCCACTGATAAGGCCTTCTTTACTTAAAGCCTGACTTACGATCTTGTCGGCGGCACTGCTGGCGATGGTGGCGCCTCCCTTTTGCAGGTAGGCCTGGAGCAGCCGCACCAGAGGGGGGATGTTGCCCGTGCGCTCCCACAGTGCGGGCTGCAGCAGATGGGGGAACAGCGCCATGTAGGAGGAGGGGATGGAGTTGGAGTGGATCTCCAACAGCAGAGACATCACCTGGAACACATACGGCACAAACTCTGGTGGGAGGGAGAGAGGGGGAAAGAGTCATCATAACATCCAACATCAGGGTATGAACGTTTTTATTTCGAGAATAAAGTTGAAATATCATGCCAACTTTAAGACATTTCATCTTGACATGCCCATTAAAACTAGTTTGAAGAGAGCAATCGCTCCAAAAAAGTTGCCACTGAATCCGGACAGTCAGTCTCAGACTCAATCAGTTGGCCAACGACTCAACTAAATGCCTAGTGTAGTCTAGATGATTTGGTGAAATTGTGCTTCAGAATTGGGTTTAGCAATAAGTATACTAACAAATTGACATGATATATTTAATTTGATCATGGCAAAAAAAATTTTTTGTTCTTCATGTGTGGCCCTAATACTCCGTCGTGGTTTTAAGATGATAAACTTTGCAAGCTGCCTTCAAACACATAGATGATATATCTATAACAAAAGGTGGGAGCCTGATAGACATGATTCAACATCTGGGAACTAATACATCAATAATATTCTGCGTTAATTAGGCCTCAAGTCCCTCACCTTGCACATCATTCTGCAGGATCTCTGTGAAGACGGGGAAGAGGGCCTCTTCAAAGCTGCCCACGGTGGTGGGGTTGGCCTTGCAGGTGATCCTTATGGACAGACACAGGGACTCAAACAGGTAGTGGTTGAAGTGGGGCTTGCTGGGATTCTGTGGGGCACAAGAGAACAGACACACTTAATAGCTATAGACAGATAGATAAATAGACAAGTCTGACATTTTTCTTCTATACTGGGAAGTGCCTTCACATGGCAGTACAGGCACAGCAGCAGCAGATGCTTTAATTTAGTGACCATGAACAAGTGGAGAGTTTCACCATAGTGGACAGGAAAGAGAGGATGACATGCTGGTTGAACTTACCTTGCTGACAAGGAGGAGCTTATGTGTAAGCTGTCCAATCAGAGTGGGGACATAGGGCACAATAGCTTCCTGTAAGAGGGAAAAACTGCGCATGATGGCTAGAGAGAGAGGAGAGAGAGAGAGAGAAAGAAAAAAAGAACTTTTAGCACAAACAATAACACATGAATAAAACAACTCCAATCTCATTATTGGTCAACAGGACTGAAAATAGGGCTTACAAAAGGGATGATATGCTAGAGCATGGGTTCCCAAACTCCATCAATGTGGGCCTCCCCTCTGAAAACAGTGACACCTCCGCACCCCCCCTCCCCGACAATCATTTTTAAATAATGATATTCACTTCAGTTAAGCCACTTTAATAGGTGCTATATTATGCAATGCAATGCAATGAGTTCATCATATCTTCGACGTTTGGCTTTGTTGCCCATTTCAGGCTCGGGCCGTGCAGCGATAAAATGTGACAAATCTGTCCATTTTAAGTTAGCTATCGGAACGTCACATATTACCGTCATGCATGTCCAACATCTTACGTGCATCTGTCACTTAATATTCATTTCTATACAAACCAAGGCGGCGGATTCCTAAAGAAATGCAAGCACCCACACCATAAGTTTATCTAAATTAGCTATGTACCAAAAAATACATTTTACCGTGACTCGAAGAGCTGTAAACAGTGTTGTAAGGCTGCGTGTACAAATACGCTTGGAGCTCAAGCTCCAAGCTGGAAGTTCACTGGTAACTTGCAGTTAGCTCGGCTGGCGGCACTGTACCTAAATTACGTTATGAAGTTTGGCACAATACATTCTCACTCAGGATAGGGATCAACAATACTTTCCACTATCCCAAAGATTTAGTATACATCTCTTCTGTGATTTATTTCGATTTTATAATGTTGACAATTACATAATCATTAAAAAAAAAAAAAAAAAAACAGATAGTTCTAACGTGAAATAAACATTTTTCCTTCTTTTTTGAATCAACCTTCCGTGCCTCCCCTCAAATTATTTGGCGCCCCCCAGGGGAGGCGCGCCTCACAGTTTGGGAACCTCTGTGCTAGAGGCTCACTGTATACCACTCAGGAAAGAGAAAATGAAGCGAAGTGCATCGGACCCTTCATTATGTACTCGTTCTCTGATGAGCCAGGAATGGCGAGGGCCTTGAACAGATGATTGAGCAGCTGTTCTGTGAAGGGAGCCATCTCTGCTGGAGTGATGCTACAACAAGCACAAGCAGGAGTTACAACTCTTGTCAGCAGCGCATACAGAAGTCAGACCACAAACTATTGATTTGCACTATGAGGATGCAGACATGCCGCTTCAGATTACATACACTATACTTTGCAGATAACACTTTCCTAAAACACCTTACTAGATGTCATACCAGGTAAACACTGTTTGACTATAAAATGGCCCAGAGACAAAGCACTGCAAAAATCCAAGTATTGCTATTGGTAGAAATGGTAATGAACACTACAGCTAAACTACAGTTTAAATATTTTGAGTACACTAAGAATTTGACCTGACCCAACTCTTAGTAGCTTGCCATTACTGCAGTATTCAGCATTTTAACAGTGACACCAGACGGTCATGGTTTAAGAGTGACACCAGACTGACATGGTCTAGAATATGATTACAAAGTTCATCTTACAGTGTGGAGTTGTTGGGCCCCCTCATGGTGAAAAGCCTCTCGAGGGCGTGAGCGGCGTAGGTGTGCTCCACGATGCTCTCGGCCTGCAGGTGGGCCACCAGCAGAGGGATGGCCTGCAGGAGCTGCTCCTTGGGGAGCTACAAGCAGAGGAAGAGTAGAGGAGGATCAGATCAGAGGATGAGTGGAGAGGAGGATCAGAGGAAGAGTGAAGAGGAGGATCAGATCAGAGGAAGAGTGGAGAGGAGGATCAGATCAGAGGAAGAGTAGAGAGGAGGATCAGAGGAAGAGTGGAGAGGAGGATCAGAGGATGAGTGGAGAGGAGGATCAGATCAGAGGATGAGTGGAGAGGAGGATCAGATCAGAGGATGAGTAGAGAGGAGGATCAGATCAGAGGATGAGTGGAGAGGAGAATCAGAGGATGAGTGGAGAGGAGGATCAGATCAGAGGATGAGTGGAGAGGAGGATCAGAGGATGAGTGGAGAGGAGGATCAGATCAGAGAAAGAGTGGAGAGGAGGATCAGAGGAATGGAGAACTATTAGTGACTGAAATCATACAGCCTCTAATGTTTTTTGTGTTTTTTAACAGCTCGAGAAAAAATCATTTCCATTCTGTAGATATTGTATATCTGTTACATATTAAACGAATGTGAAAATAATATATGTATTCTTGATCATCTTCAATCCAATTTACCTGACTCCTGAAGATCATGACATACTTGATGGCATCAGCTTTTAGTACTGGAAACTCGTTCACTGTAGATATGTAACACAAAATTATAGGTAGCTAATGTCAAAGCATATACAAAAGAAGAGCAAACTGATCAGGTCAGGCGAGGTTTTTACCATTTTGAGATTTCAGATCTGGAAGAATGTGGTTGACGAAGAACTCCGTCAAGTTCACCAACTCGTTGGCCTGTGTAATTCCATGCTACAAGCAAAAAGAGACCCACATCATACACTCATAAACAACGTACATCAGCAGAGTATGGTCTCACATCAAAAATAGAGAAACTGAACTGGTAGTACCTTCTGTGTCTGGGCCTTGGAGGCGAGCGACGTGACCAAGTAGATGGCAACGTCCTTGTGCTTCCAGTTGGCTCCTGGGTTCTTGGCGTGCTCTGCCAGCATGGAGTTCACATAGCCCGAGAAGATGGCCGTCACTGGGGCCTCAAAGAACTTGCACAGGCCTCGCACTAAATCACAGGCTGCCCTTCGCCGCGTGTCAATATCTGTAAGGCAGGGAATACAGTTGTGATAATGAATACAGTGAGTATTTAGTGGTCAATGCCTCTGCACTTGCGTGGTCAACAAACAAGATTTCTGAAAATCGGCAGCACTTCAAAAAGCTTTGATACAACAAATACATGGTTACACACCAGCTTTGTTTCACTAAAAGTAAATAAGTAAGCTCAACAGTGTGTAAATATCAGCGTTTGAAACAAGACAGATGCCAGTGAAAGGCTACTATCTATGGCTTACAACCACTTTGTAATGTGAATGGCATGAAGAATATTATTAGAAGAGAGAAGTGAAGAGAGAGCAGTGAGAATGTATAATTTATTACCTGAGCCTTCCAGGTCTCTTCTGATGTACTCCTCTGAGTTATCTTCAAAAGCCTCTTCATCGGCACCTACAGAAGAGAACAGACCACTGAAGTTACACAGAATATTGCTGCCTAGCCTGGTGCGCTTCCTTACAAAAGTATGATGCACTGATACATTTAATTGTATTCAACAATTACACAGACTATCTAGGTCATATATTGTGCGTAATATAACCCTTGTAATGGAAGAGATAAGAGAAAGAAAAACAAACATAAAAAATGAATTCAGGGGGTTCTTAAACTCACTTCTGAACTCCATGTTGGGGAGGATGACCTTCTCACAAATGCTGGTGAGCGTGTTCTGGTCCTCAAACAGATGCTTGTAGTGTGGCCGCTCACAGACCGATGCCAGGAACTGGATGGCATTGCTCACCAGCTGTGACAAAAAGCAGATATGGTAAGCACATTCATTAACATATTCAGCACAAACACCAAAGGTAAACACAAAGTCAAACTGGCAAAAAAGGCTACGGTTTCTATTGGTTTTCAGTCTTACTGACACAACATTAACGCCTTTCTAGATTTGCATAAAAGTTGCCTTCAGCCATGCAGCCGTGTCCAACTGGTTAGGGCTTCGGGCTTGTAACTGAAGGGTTGCCAGTTCGATTCCCGACCAGTGGGAAAAATGTGGGTGGGGAAAGTGGTTGAGCACTGCTCTACTATATGCCCACATACACGGCTGAAGTGCCCTTGAGCAAGGCACCTAACCCCTCACTGCTCCCCGAGCGCCGCTGTAGCAGGCAGCTCACTGCTGCGGGTTAGTGTGCTTCACCTCACTGTGTGTTCACTGTGTGCTGTGTGTGTTTCACTAATTCACGGATTGGGATAAATGCAGAGACCAAATTTCCCTCACGGGATTAAAAGAATATATATACTTATACTATACTCAGCTTGTATTTGACTATCAGCACTAGGCTACTTCCAATGCAGCACCAACCTGGGAAAAAAACATCTTATTTAAGTCCTAAGTTCCTGTAATGTGAAAGAAGTGACTTCCTCTTGTCACTACACTACTTTAGTCAGTGCCAGTGTGTTTACACATTCCTACTCACCAGATCATACTTGACCTCCTGGCCCGTGGTAACTAGAAGGTTCCAGATGGCTGTGACAAAGCGAGGTAGGTAGGGCTGGAATTCCTCGTCATACTTCTGAGCGTAGAGCGCTGCGTTGTCACAGATCTGAGACTTGAGCAGCTCCAGGAGGCCAGCTTCTTCTTCATCCTACAGATAACAATGCAACCAACATGTCAGACATTGGATTTCAGCTTTGCTTATTGGCAACCTACAGATAACAATCCTACAGATAACAATGCAACCAACATGTCAGACATTGGATTTCAGCTATGCTTATTGGCAACCTCCTTATGACATGGAAAAGACTGAAGGAGTATAGAGATTCCCAAGACCCCACTTCATATTACTCACATCGGTCTGGAGAAGCTTATTATCCAAAGTCAGCAGGTTATGGAAATTTGACATCCAGGTCTCCATGTTGTCCTCAAAGAACTCGGGTAGATCCTGTTTAAATACCCGATTTGATGGCCTTAATATTGCACTAACTAATTACAATACAGACTATTCCGCCCACACACAAACATATATATTTTTTTTTATCTCCAGAGGGCACAGACAATTTGACCAATTGCACTGACTATTACATTAGAGAAAAGAAAACGCCTACCTGAAAATTAAGACTGTAAAAGAGCTTGGAGATCAGTGTTAGGGAGGAAAAGAGGACCTTCAGGGCATTGACGTCTGTGGCGTGGGTCTGACAAAGTTCAATTGTGGCCTTAAATAGAAACAGGATAAATGACTCACACAGTGAAGGAGCAGCACAACCATATTTGAACTCAATTAAAACCCACAGAACCCTAACAATTACGTCACATCAGTGAGGAACAGTCCCAAGGAAGTTTTTGTAAAAGCTGCAGTAGCCAATTACATACCTTGAAGAGTTCTGTCAAGGGCTGTGCGAATGTGTCCAGTACCAGCTTGATCTCAGTCCACAGCTCATTGGACTTGAACTCATGACGATACCTGTGGCCATATTATTGAATTAGAAGAACATATTATCCTGCAGTTGCAAGGATTGTATACACGGAGTTCACACGGTGTATGGTAGTCTCTATGTGTTCTTTGCTACATTCTTGCAGAGAACACACAATATGCCTCACCAGTACAACATCTCACCTTTTGAAGAGTGAATGTGCAGTTCGGAGAATACCGTTGATAATGTGAAAGTCTCCGCTCTGAAAGCGGGTCACCATCTCGGTCAGCAGGTCTGGCCATTTCTGAGGGAAGTCCTCTCGGCCAATGATGCTGATTGCATCACTCAACTGCATGATGCAGAAAATGGCATTATAAATAAATACAATAATAACAGACTGCACTACTGCTTTTATACAACGCATACAAGACAGTGTCAGTACAGATAATTTCAGCATACCTGTTTCTGAATCTGTTCAGGGCTACTGAGCATCAAATTTACAATGTTTGCCTTTATAGCTGTCCGGTCAACATCAGAGATTTTGTTGGGTTCATCTTCAATCTAAGGGGAAAGAGACAAAATACAAAGACCCTGACATAACTCAGGACATGTTGGGCTTCCTCGAGGCTAAGAATTCAGCACAATCACATCCTTGATTGATCTAACCCTCGTGGACAATCAATCGTGTGCACTTTGAGTAGAAAAAGAAAATGCCAACTCACTATACGCCAGTTCCTCTTAATGTAGTTTTTAAAGGTGACTGCTGCACACACACAAATTACATTGTCTTGAGACTTCTCTAGTAATGTGAGGAGCAGAATGGGATAGTTCTGGCTTCCTTCCACAGATTCAAGGAACTTCTCAGCTGTGGAAGAAATGCACTGGTCAGTCATTCCATAACATAAATAACTTACACTGGAATAGGACAACGAATCCAGCTATTTTAAAAGCTGACAACTTGGGTGAATTTTGGCACATTGTACCTGGTCGTCTGACAGCTGGATCTGGGTCCAACGTCTTCCTCAGAAAATCGGTTAGGGTGTTGAGATTCGCGTCGTTCAGATCCATGGTGCCCTGCAATTAAAATACAAATTTATGCATACTGACGGGACAAATTTACATCAGCACTATCTCATTGAAACAACTGTCACAGCCATGGCTGTTCTGATTACAAAACGGCCCCCTTTTCAAAATTAGAAGTGTGGAGTGCCTGTCAAGCCAACCGATCTGACAATTGAAGATTATGCTACCTTTGTATTTCCATCTCAGCATGCAAAAACTGATCTGGAAAGTACTGTTGCTTATTTTCGTCAGCTTAGGTCATTGATAAGGGGTGTTGCACCAGATATCTACCGCCAGGTAGCCTAGCCACAACTGTGTAACCAGCTAGCAAGCAATATTAGCGTTAACTATATTTGATCCGCTTATGGATCAAACTTTACGGATCATTATCTAGTGAAAGTTACCAACCCAATCAATCGTCGCGGTTATACATGAGCGAAAAAACCATTGCATATTAATGTACTAGATGCTACCTAGCCCACGTTTGTATAACATCACGTTAGGAGCCGGACTCTAAGAATGCTAGTCGTAAAGCTAATAAAGTTAGACATTAGCTGGCCGAGTTCATAACGTATGAATGGATGCGAGAAAGTAGTTTGCTGTCATTAGCGAACACAAGTGGATTGAGGTTAGCAACACATTTATGATGTTACCTTTCAACACCTTGCAATTATAACGTCACCAAAAGTGTTATTATAATTTAATCAGCAAATATGGGATATATTAACCCTTCAACAACAAAACGGGTTTGTATGTTTAATGACGTACAACTGCACAGAGAACACCTTCATGGAGCTAGTTAGCCAACAGTTGATGCTAACTAGCTAGCTAGCTTCCCATGAACTGGATATCATGTGGGATGGGTCGTAGAACTCAATACTACCAACAGCTAACACAATCTGGCCATGCTATCCCCGACATGCTGCTGGATCACGAATTAGCGTGTTAATGTCGCCTCTACGGATTACTTTGGCGAAATGGTGACGGTGTTACCAAAACAGAGTACACAACCATGTACACAATCCAAGTAACTTCAACGTTAGCTAGCGGACTACTAATTTCTGCATCATAGCTGGAAATAACGTTAACGTTAGCCACTTCGCCACCAAGAAACGTTAGTTACCACGCTAACCCTACATTGTGTACATCTTGAGACGTGAACAATGTAATATAGTGTATCTGCTATAGTGGCAAAATATCAAAAACCGTGCCACTGAAAAATATGTTAAAAGTTAAACAGTTAAAGCTTACCCTGTTTTTCAATCCAGTGGCCTAACCGGCTAGCAATGACAGCGCAGGAGTTTGCCCAGCTTTCAAATGTCTCAAACAACTACGCGGTCACGACTTGAAGCATGCGCAAAACCGACTACAATACCCCGCGCATTCGCAAAGCTGACTTAACAAAAGCACCCACTGAAGTGAGAGATCGTCCAAAATAACCGTTTGAAGTCTTCGACCATGCCGTCTCAATCACATTCCACATTTAGTCAGGGGGCTTATGTGGTTTCTGTGGGATTGAAATGTTAATTTTTGGAGAGTGGTTGGACTGTCTTTAGAGGTCATTGAACATGCAGAAAAATGATGTCTCCATTTTTTTTTAACCTGTTTTAACCCTATTTTTGTGAAATTGTATATTTCACTAGGGTAGGGTGGGGGAAAACGCCCCCCTTAAGGAATATGTGATATTACTGTGTAACAGTATATTAAAAAGCTAAATATGTGTAGATTTGCTATCCTAGTTTTGAGTGACAATGTTATAAACCAAATATGAAAATTGTCCAGAGTTAACAGTTAATTAGTATTTTAACAACAAAAAAAATTGTGCAAAAGGGGCGTTTTGCCCCAGCGGTGGGGTAAAACGCCCTCCAAGGGTGGGGTAAAATGCCCTCACCCTGTCAAAGCAATGCCCCTCATGCATTAATAGAAAAACCAAAAGTAAACAACTAAAGTAAACAAAATCTATTGTGGAGCAATAAAATATGATCAATACATTGATTGCAAGCTACTATATTTCATCAATATATTGACAATAGCCAACTTTGTTTTAGTGACTGCTGAAAATTAGAACACTTGCCTAAAAATCCATTTTTCTTTTGTTTTCTTGAAGTACAGAGCATGCATCCATTTTATGGTGGGTACTTGTACATCACCATTGTCAACATAGTGCATAGAAATTACAACAAAAACAACAACATTTTACTTAATTTAGTGATTAGTTTTTGAAACATAGGAGGGGGGCGTTTTACCCCAAGGGGCGTTTTCCCCCACTCTACCCTAATTAACACCATAAATATTGCCTAAATCACTGGCTATGTTGAATAAAGTTCACAAAACAGTTATTTTATTATTTTCAACAGTATGATTGTATGTCAGTATTATGATTGTATGTCAAACAATTAGAGATAAGATCAATAACCAATCAGTTTCACCAAATACACATACTCCATTGCTAAAAGATAGCAAAATCACTGAATCACAGATGAGACCTCAAACAACATTTAACTCATTTACATATACACAACATATTAGATCTCACCTCCACAATGTCCTCATCAAAATCTACAACTAATCTACTAAACCCTATTTGTACTCACCTTCTTAAGACTGGTCTCCCCTTCCTGGATAATGTTTTGCTCTAGATTATAAATAATTCTGTCAGGGCATATACCGCAGTCGTTTAAGACATCTGTTATTAAGCTCTCCCTCAAAAAACCTAGCCTTGTATCTATACTGGTCCTCCTGGACCTCAGCGCTGCCTTTGACAGCATAGACCATGACATACTACTTAGGCTTGAAAATTTGATAGGCATCAAAGACTCAGCACTCGCTTGGTTTAGATCATACCTTCCTAACCGTCAACAATTTGTACAGGTCCATAATAAACCATCTACCCAGATTATGGTAAAATATGGAGTGCCTCAAGGCTCAGTACTGGGGCCCCTGTTGTTTAGCAGATGATACATAACTATACCTCTCCATAAAACCTGATGAATTAACCCCCTTAGCCAAACTTGACACATGTATAAGAGCTATAAAGACATGGATGACCGAATAATTTCCTGCTTTTGAACTCAGATAAAACAGAAGTCATGGTTTTAGGTTCAAAAAGATGAGGGATATCCTATCCACATCACAGGCTACATATAGTGATCTTCCACTGACCTCATCCACAAGTGTTAAAAACCTGGGAGTTATAATTGACCAGGACCTAGCACTAAGTAATCACATAAAACAGATCACCAAAACTTAATTTTACCATTTAAGGAACATTTCAAAGATAAGGAAGTCCATCTCCTTACCAGATGCCAAGAAATGAATGTTTTGTCATCTCAAGGATAGACTATTGCAATGCTATTGCAATGCTATTATGCTGACTGTAATAATACCTTTCTAAAGAGCTAACAGTTTATTCAAAATGCAGCTGCTCACACACACAAAAAATATGAACATATTTTCCCCATCCTAGCATCTTTACACTGGCTACCTGTTAAAAGTCATTGACTTCAAAATATTACTTATAGTTCTTGGTTGGTTGCCTGCATTGAAAGAGGACACCTCATGAAGACGCTCTTTTGTCTGCTTCTGACAGAAGAAGCACTTATCTATGCTGGCAGCAGCTGCTGCTGAACAAGTGTACAAAGTCCCTCTAGATGGACTTGATGCAGTTGCAGGTGTTGCTGTAGGTTCAGAAGATGGTCTACCATGTCTTTTCTGAAGACACTGAGTCCTGCCTGCTTCCCATGATTTCTAGTAGCGAATCTTAGCATGCTGCAGATGCTCACTGTTACAGGTGGATTTGTAGCAGTTCCTGTGCCAAACTGCTTTGTTCTCTTGTAAGATAACTGCACTGTAACAATGTAATCGTTGGCTGATCTGTGATCCCCATCTCTATACTCTCTCATGGACAAAAACAAGAAATTTGGCATATGTCTCTAGTGATGGTTCATTCACCATCCACACATATCTGCCACTGGATACATGGCCCAAAATCTGTTTCTTTTAGAATATGTGTGCCATCACCTGACTAACAGAAAGACACACCTTAGAATATAACCTTACTAGACTGTGCCACCATGGACTATGAAAATGTGCTTGCTCAAATGTAGAAGGCTAGAAGGTCCCTAATTTCACCAACCATGAAGAACAGAGCACTATGTGCTTCAGGTTATTCGATATTCTAAATTCTATCACTGCCAGCTATCATCAGCCAACTGACAATGGTAGTCAGGGATGGATTACTGCCTGGGCCTACCGGTCCCAAGCCCAGGGGAGACAAGGAGTCAGGGGGCCCAAGCCATTGCATGGAATCATTGCCTCAATATCAACACATCATATCAACATATAGGCTTCGAATCTGATTGAATTAAAGTATTGGCCATCCCCAAAATGCACCATAATATAGGAAATCACATCAAATACATTTTTAAAAATGTCCCCCACAACAATTAGTGGGGGACATTTAGTGGGGGACATCTGGGCCCAGGGGCCTGAAAGTTCATAAACCATCCATTCTGGTAGTGTCTCACTTTCTCTTTCTCTCTCTTACACACACACACACACACACACACACACACACACACACACACACACACACACACCTGTCTGTTTGTCTATCTGATCCTTTACCCTTTCTTTTTATCACACTTACATAAGCTACGGAAGGCCTTACAGACATCAGCTGGTACTATGTAAAAGTCTATTAAGTCTATTAAACTTGATTTAACAGAGATCTCTGCACTTTGTGCTCTGAATGGGTGTAGACAAGAACTGACAGAGCAGGCTAGGCCTACACTCAAGCACACTAATAGGCATGAATTGATTGTATTGATATTGAAGTATTATTTTTTTAGCGGACAATTTCGAGAATTTTAGACACAATTTCTTGTTAAAGAGATCAATCATCAGCCTAAAATTTTTTTATAATGTTGTATTGTTTATGTGGCCCACTTTTGCACACCTTGTAGGCACCAAACTAAAAATTAGACACATAGGCCCCCCTACTAATTGTGTAGGCTACTATCATAATGAAATAAGCTAGGCTACTGTGACTTTGTTTTTATTATCACTCTAGACATAAACTCTAGTATGGGCATTGGGGCCCGGCCGGATCTCTCACAACACTAAATAAAAAATAAATTAAAAAAAGAGCAAATAACCGAGAATATTTATAGTTTATATTCCGATCGTGCATTAAAACCTTGAGATGAGATGGACCTATTTGCAGAGATGGACCTATTTTGTCAAACATTCAAGTAGGATACGGGTGTCCTCTCACTCTCCTTCATGCAGCAGATCTAACTTGAACTTACCTTACCATAAAACATAGGCTAGGCCTACTGAGTGTGCACAAGAGAGAGAAAGAGAGAGAGAAGAGCCAGTTCCAGGGCATGTCATTGTTTGCATTTCCTATTTGGTATAAGAAAGTTAGGAAATCATAAAGGCAATAATGACAAGGAGGCGGCGGAGTCATGGACGGATTAACTTTCGGGCCCCTGGGCCCAGATGTATTAAGGGCCCCCCACTAATTGTCGCATATGTGGGGGGTCCTCTCCCAGAACATTTTTAATTTGTTTGATGTGATTTTCTGTATTCTGGTGCATTTTGGGGATGGCCAATACTTTAATTCAATCAGATTCATATCTTACATCCTGATGTGTTAATATTGAGGCAATGCTTCCATGCAATGGCTTGGGCTTCAGGGCCCCCTGATCCCTTGGGCCCCTGGGCCTGGGTCCGGTAGGCCCGTGCAGTATTCCATCCCTGGGCGGAGTTATATACTGTTCTCGTCATTTACAGCTATCAGCCTGCCCTGCCCTGCACTCACTAGTTTGGAGCATGGCCTTTGTGCAGTTTAAGTTGCACGGTCATGAACACCAAGAAAAACCTGAACATTTTCAAAGGAGTTTGTCAATCTCTGCCAAGACACTAAAAGTTGATCATGATTGGATCATTCATCAGGTCAATGAACAAAAACAAACATCAAAATCAAAACAATTATGGTTTACAGAAAACAAAATCAATCTTTGGCCATCAGTCCCCTGATCTAAACTCAAAAACAGTGGGGTGAGTCAAAGAGAAGAATGCAGTGTGGATTTAGGAATCTGGATGATCTAGGGAGATTTTGTAAAGATGAATCCCTTGTTTTGTATTCTCCAACTTTATGGGGTGTCATAGAAGAATATTACAAGCTGTTTTATTGACAAAGGGATGCGTTTGAAGGTAGGGGTGCCAATAAGAGAGCGATGTGTTTTTGTTAAAAATATTTATTTCTTTATGAGATTTTCTTTTTTCCTCAAAATATATTTGCTTCCCTTTAGATTCTTCCTTATTTTTTTTATTGGGAGATTACAATAAATCACTAACAGATTATTTTTATACCAGTTTTTAGTCAACAGCAGAGGTGCCAATAATTCTGGAGGGTACTGTACAAACACAAAAGTTGCAAGAGTAGAGGATGGAGTTAGCCTAGAAATCTAGACGCACCCTAGCGGCAGCCAGGGCTAGTCTAGCAACTCTCCGTTGGGTTGTGAGCTCAAAAAATTAAACTTATCAGGCCAATCAAATCGTGTATAGAGTCGTTAGGCGGGATTAACATAATGATTGATGGCAGAGTTGCAACGGTTTGGCTTGAATTCCCTGCTACTTGAAAACAAATAAGATAATGTTGCTGTTGGCGAACAGTGTGACACGAGTTAGGCTTTTATTAAGTTGGCAAAAGTTTGAACTAGCCAAATAGCTCCGCTGGTGGGAAACGCATGGGACTCATAGCACTGTCCTATTGCGTGCAGAGGGAATTTGAAAGAGAACTGATCATCCCGCCCCTCGGACTGTGCACTGCGAACGGTGAGTTCCCAGACCCTACATTTTCGTCAGGCTAGGATGGAGTAGGAGATGGAGATAAATTGACAAGCATGATTTATTTTGAGAGAATGTGCGCAGACTGAGCGGCAAAACGTTTCTTCTTATTTCTATAGTAACCTTCAGTTCAGTTTATTGTTGTCATTGTTAGACTAACAACAAAATGCTGTCTTATCACTATTGCTACTATGCAGTCTTAACATGTGTTTCTTCCTACAACATTTCTTTCCTGTTATAAAAATGATGGACGCGATGTGACAGGCTGAAATTAGTGCAACCAACACAAACACAATGATCAACCATTAGGCTATGTCTTTCCAAACACGACGAACTCTATCCCTCACCACTGCTCAGACAAGTATCTAGGCCTAAACCTACAATGAGAGCAGAGCTCAAGCAAAGTCCTTTTAGGCAAGTCCCTCCACTCAGCATATTCCACTCCACATTTTGCAACACTTTTTGGGCACTTACCGGGCATCTGTTTTGGGTTCAACTGCGCGTGCGCAATGCTTCACAAATCACAACACACCAACCTCGCTCAGGCTGCGAGATCACAACACACGATTGGCACAATGTATTCACAACATACCACAGGATTGGCACGATGTATTCATGTTAACTTTTGGGGGCGGAATATGTGTAGACGACTGCCATGTTTGCGTTACGAACTAGCCCCAAACATTTCTATGGGAGATTCTTTGAGTGCTGTGTCTCCTCATTAGAAAGTCTCTGGCTCAAGTGCCAATTTAAGATGTTTACCTTATCCTGATGCATTGTGGGCGGGAGAGGCATATTTAGGAGCCTAGCTTAAAATGGGCACACTTTCTTCTGAATTTCTGTCCGTGGGTTTTTTAAATTATTAATTGGTACATACACATTTTTAAAAAGACATTTTCAGACAAGATGAATTATAAATTCAGTTATGAAATCAACCTGCAAATTGCTCTTTAGGTTAGTGTTGTTGCTGGTGTGGGCAAGGTGACACAACTTTCAAACTCGTTTAAAATGAGTAAATGAATGACTTTCATTAGTGTTGATGTCTTATTGCTTAGTCTGCAAGAAATACTGGCTAAATCAAATTCAGGTAATGGCCTCCTTACACTAAAGATTTTGGCCTCCTTACACCCAAGATTTGGGAAAGATTCTTGAAAGATTGGAATCTTTTGAGTAAAGCTTGAATGGGGGGTATTAGTTAAAAGACTACAATATTTTAAGAATCTTTCCCAAATCTTGTCAAAGTTGTTTGGTGTAAGGTGGCCATAACTCAATTACACCATGCTAAAAAAGCTTTCTGGCTGAAAACAAAGCCAAATTGATTTGTGACTCTACGCCTTCCTCATTATTGTTAGGTCAGGCCCCATTAATGCTAAATGATACACACCTGGAACTCTTGTGATTCTAATTATCATTGAACTGAGAATGAGTGTGTCATGCCTTTATAAGCCTCCATAATGCCTGCTTAAACTCACTCTTCCCATTGTTTTTGGTGATTCAACATGGCAGTAATGGCAAAGGTTGTTGTGTTGCTTCTCATTGCTAGTTTCAGTAATGTTGAGTTTAAAGTATCTTTTGGCAGTTGACCTATGTTTTTAAAATCCCAATTTAAATAATAGGCTTATCTTCTGCTCTTCTTTTGAGCAGTCTTCTGTTTTCCAAAGAGGGATGTCACAAAAAGAGATGCTGATGAGGTTGATGTTTCAACAACAACAAATCCCAGCAACCAGGCCCAAACTGAAGCTAATGGTGAGTATTTAATGTAATGCAGTAGTGTAGCTGTTATATTATTACAAGTTGGTTGTGTTGGATTTAAATGTCTAAATTTGAATGGAACCCAAGGTGGTGCAAGTGAAGATGTCCAAGCAGGCACTCCAGTCCCTAATCCCCACAATCAGACTGCCACTGCAAAACCTGATGTTACTGGTAAAGAGTTCTTTTTTTGGTATGAGTTCCTGCAAGTCTGCTTTATTGTGTTAAAGTCTTGACTTGGTTCCCCTTCTCCTCTTATGTGGAAACCAAAAGATGAGGCAAGTGAAGATGATGTGGTAACTGCAACCCCACGTCCCCAAAACCAGACAACACCTGATGCCCAAAGTGGAAATGCTGGTAGGGACAATCGGGGCATTTGTGGTTATGTATATGACCAATAGACCCCTCACTCCCTACCTAGCTCTTCAGAGAACATCTTTCGTAGCACTACTTATAACTAGTCTTGCTGATCCTAGACTTACCACCTGACTAGAACTGACACTTGACTGTTTAAAAAAACAGCACTCACTGATGCACTTATTCTTATTGTACTCTACCTTTTAAAATGGTCCTAGAATTGCTTTAAAAAGCTTACAGTTTACTATTAACTGTTTTGGCTGAAATGTGTCAGCCTAATGTAATGTAAACCACATGCATTATGTGAAATAGAAAAAGATGAAGCAAAGAGATCTTATGCACTTGATGAGCTAACTACAACCCCAAGTCCCCTAAACAAGACAATGTCATCTGCCACAGATGGAGTAACTGGTAAGGGAATTGTTTCTTTTTTAAAGACCCTGTAGTTCAGAGATGTGCTTTGAGTTTTTTTCCAAACATTGTCAAGTATATTGGGTTTCAATCATGAGAGCTGGCCAGTGTATATCAAGTCCACTGACTGCTTAGGCCACACGGTCAAACTGTCCTACCACATTGTTCCAATCTAGTGTTAATTTCGTCAGACGAGACAAGAGGAAATATGTTGGTCAATTACCTTTTTTTTTTTTCATGACTAAGACGAGACGATGACGAGACGGCAGTAATGTCCTGAAACACTGACTATCTTAAGATGCATTATTGTTGACGAAAAAAGACGAGACTAAAATGTTTTGCATGAAATAAAAACTAAGAAAATCTCCCTTCATGTTCGTCTACAAAATGAGAAGACCGAATATCTAGCTGTTATGTTTTCAAAATATTCCGAATGAGTTCATACGCAACAGCTTTCCTGTAGGCTAGTCTACGTGCTGCTGCAACCCTGTGGCTGCAACACGACACTACATGGAACAAGAACACTGGAGATTTCTGCCAGAGTTAGCAAGCTAACTACCTAAGCTTTATGCCACAATGCTACATACCCAGAAGTTGAAGCTTCTCTCATACAAATTAACATCCCCCAGAATGTCCATACGAAAATGTTCAGCATGTAATGTCAACTATTCATCTAGTTAGACTGATGATGCAAAGTTTGCTAGCAAGTAAGCTAATATGGAAAGTTAAGCTAGCAGGTTAGCTATGGCTAAGATGGAGAGTCTGTTTGGGGAATGTGTTGTGTTTTGAAGCATATGCCATCTAGCTAGGCGGAGTAAAACATTAATAGTTTGGCCTACAACAGTGTTTCTCAAACTTTTTTTTTTCAGTTTCAGGACCACTTAACTAACCCTAGCTAAAAAAAAAAAATTAAAAAAAAGATTAGACTTACTTCAACAGTAGCCTATAATTAGTCTACACAATAGGCATACTCACTGAACCACCTTGCTTATTGACTTTGCACTTTGCTTATTGTGTCAGAGGATTCATACTGTATGATTTAAATTGGCATATCTTACATAGACAGTGTTGCAGAACTGTTTGGATTTACATACAAGTTATATTGCAAACAACTCATCTATATTATATTTTACCACGCCTGCTCATGGACCACTTGGGATGGCTTGCAGACCACCAGTGATCCCCCTCGGACCACACTTTGAGAAACACTGGTCTACACGAATATGACAGTGGTCCAGTCAAATCTTTTACTGTCTATGGTCAAATCCCAGCCGAGCTATAACTGTAGCTTGACTTACCTGTGCATGTAAACATACTGACTGACAAAAAATCAGAATGAGTAATTATAACAGACGAGTAGCCCTGTGGACACAATGTTGTTGGAAAATTGAGATGTGTGAAACACTATTTGACTCGACTGGTAATCAGAAATAATTTGTTATAAAAAAGACTAAAATGTGTTGACTAAAACTGACTAAGACTAAGATACCTTTAGTTTTCTTTTGACTAAAACTACACTAAAATTATGAGACTTTTAGTCGACTAAAACTTGACTAACAAAAATGATATTTGAATGACTAAATATGACAAAGACTAAAAAGGACATTTCGTCACAAGACTAAGACTAAATTAAAAATGGGTGATAAAATTAACACTATTCCAATCATTCTCTAAACCAGCAGATTTTAATTGGCGCGTCTCTTTAAGCTAATTGATTAAGACACCGGTCTTGTGAATAATTTTCTGTAGAAAGCAGATGCATCACAATTGTTTTTTTTTTTTTTTTACCTTCTAACTTGGTGTTTCCAAACAAATCAACTTTGTTTACAAGATCTTTAAAATTCTAGCATCCATGGAAAATGCATCTAGGCATGGCAAAGTCTCAAGATGAGCTTTCTGTGGCCTAACTCCTACTACATCTATTTGTTCTAAGTATTTACTAGACCTGGCACAATTCCTCAGCAGGAAAATCAGTTACTTGACATCACCGGTGTTACAGGTAGTAGGAATGGACCATTTTTGAGAGTAGGGCAAGCACAGGCGTTACTAAATATGTTAATGGAAGTCTCTGTTTTTAAGTGGAGCAGAATCAGAACCTTACTGATGTAACACCTGGGCATGCCATATTTCCATGTATATTTTGTCTTGCGTCCCAAATTATAACAACTAGGTTCTAAAATGTGGCCAGTGACAATTCTGTGGCTTTGTTTGTAGAGCCACTAGATGGTCCAAGTGAAGATGCTGAGGCTTCCACCACAACTCAGAATGCCAAACCAGACCACTTCAGCCCCCACTGTAGGGACTGGTAAGGCATGCTGTGTGTTGTAGTGTCCATCTTGTTTACAACTGCTGGCTGTTAGTGGGATTAAGCTGGCTTTTATGACCCCCCTTTTTTTTTCTTCTTGTGTGCAAAGATGGTGCAAGTGAGGATGCTGTGTTAACCACTGTACTGAATCTGCAAAATGGGACTACATCTGCCCAAGAGGGAACCACCATCACTGGTAATTATTTGTTTGGGGTTTGTCATGTTTCCTGTTGTGTAAAAATAGTCTGGAATTTCAATCTTGATCAAATGTCAGACATGGTGCTACAAGAAATGTGCAGAGTATTGTAAGTGACTATTCGTCTTGGAAGACGAATAGTAGCTTGTAGATTATAGGTCTGAGTGTAATTCTTTATATCCTAGTGTTTTGTATTTATCTCCTGTTGCCTTTGTCAAATTGAATTTTACATACCATGTAAAAATGTAGGAAGTTCATGTTGGCCCAACATGCTGTACACTTCAAATCACTTTGGCTTAAACCTTTTTAGAGCAAGGGTGCTGTAATGGAACATAGATAGTGGGCTGGCCTGGTTCATATTTCAGTCTGTAGCTTGTTCAGACTTAACCAGTAGTCACAACAAAATGTCTGGCAGTTAACCAGCCCCAGGTTGAAACAATGGCTTACTGCTTTTTATCCTTAGACTCCCATGATGACTCCTGAAGTGACTGCTCAGAATGCTAATGCTTAACTCTGTCATCTTGGGCTTTCTCCATCTTGAATTCAATAAAGGCCAGATTTTCTTATCCAACATTGTCTTTCCTTGTTTCATGATTCGGGTCCAGTTTGGTGGTCAACCTGACTAGAAACCTCTTTACTAACTCCCCTGTAGTATTAACTTTATTCGGTACTCTGAACATCATTTTGAGTTCAAAGTTATGTCTAGATTCTGTCGTTATGGGATTTGGCTATGATGCCCTCCTCTAGATTCTGTCGTTATGGGATGTATTTCTATGACTCCTTTGTCCAAAGCGACATAGAAATACAAAAACAATATAATTAAAATGTAACGGGGAGTTAGACTGTTGGTCAAACTATTATTGCTATTCTCCTTATTAAACAACAATGTCAATTCGATTAATAAAATAAGAAATGAAAACAAGGTTGGGGGGAGCAATAAACAATGTCTGTTCAATCAATAATATAAAAACAATAACATGGTAAGACTACATTAAGGAGAATATCAATAAACAATGTCAAATTAATCAACAGCCTAATGGAAATAAAACAATATTATACAAGCCATAAAACAATATTATACAAGCCATAACACATGACTCGCTTAAATAACTTTAAAATGGAATTTGGCCTCCACATATGCACAACCCTAGAAACACACCTGTTGAGGGGTAGACTGTTCCGTAGACTGGTGACAGCTGCACCAGACTCCAGAGCCTTCTGTGATCTAATCCAAGGCTGGTGATCCTTGGATGATTGGAGGGACTAACTGACTAGGGGTGGTCGATTGAGATTAGTAAGATACTGTGGAGGGTTTTGTAGGTGAGGAGGATATTTTTAAAGTGTTTTGTGACTTGACTGGCAGCCAGTGAAGCTGTGTGAGGATGGGAGTTATCTGCTGCCAGGGTTTTGTGTGTGTGAATTTGAATCTGCAGTAGTTTTACCCAATAGACTTGGTTGTCATTAGCATTGCAGTGGAAGTTGAGTCCATGGTGATGGTTTATCAGGCGGAGCATGTAAATAGTGAACAGAAGGGGGCTGACGACACTAGTTTAATAAATGACAAAATAAGGAACAGATCTTAGTGGAAAGACACGACAACACTCAGTTTGTCAACCATTTTATGAAAATGTTTCATGACCGAACAACAGTTCCCAATGCATACCAGCACATTTAAAATGTAGATACAAAACGGCATGAACACTAACCCAAGGCAATCAACTAAATGAGACAAATTTTACAAAACCATGACAAAGTGAACTTACAGTATTACAACATTAAAACTACAATGCTTCTCTGTCTGCAGGAGGGCATGAGAGGAGGAATGGCTAGATGTTGTGCAGGTTGTATGTCTGGCGGATGTTGAGCGTGTCCCGGAGCATTAGATCTCGCAGTCTCCACAGGGCGTCAGCCATAGTGGTGTGGGCTCCCTTGCTTTTCAGCCAATGGGACGGCAGACGGCTCTCCTGCTCTTTGGTCAACCGTACGTCTTTTCTGCGAGCTGAAGGACAAGACATGGGTCACATCACCTACATGGTGTCCTTCCTGTCACTG
Organism: Alosa alosa; assembly: GCF_017589495.1. NCBI lineage: Eukaryota > Metazoa > Chordata > Actinopteri > Clupeiformes > Clupeidae > Alosa > Alosa alosa. Next base: position 20,249,894 of record NC_063198.1, read on the forward strand.
GCTTCATTTCAGGTGTAGCATACACTTGTGAGCTATCCACTACTTTATTCAGTGATGGGGAGGTGGGTCAATTGGGACAGTTGAGCGTTTATCAATAGTTAACTGATGTCAGCTGACATCATGTCCAATACAATTCAATTTATGTTAGCTTCTGCGTTCAAAGTTCTTCCATTAGCACAACGTCATAAATTGTTACCTGACAGAGTTTGGTCCCACTTGCTGACCGTGGTCGACTCTGCATTGAGTCCCTCTATGTATCGCAGGTAAGCCTCGGAGTGCAGGATTCGCTGTGGTTTGGGAGGCGGGGCCACAAATATGGGTGTGGTCGGCTGCTGTACCGCAGGCTGCCCTCCCTGACCCTGCCCTGGGTAAGGGGGCGGAGCTTGTTGCCCTTGACCAGCAATTCCCATCTGGAAGAGAAACAGCCAACTTTGAGTTACACAGTACAATTTCAAAGATTAGACTATTTTGTGATTCTTTCAATCGGCAGTCTGTTTCTGTTTCAATGCCTAAAGGTATGGTGTTCATACGGTCAATGTTCTGGACAAATGAGAAATATTGCAGCTGAGATTGAGCCATAACCAACTCTAGTCAATCAACAGATTGCTTCATGAGCAAGGAAAGGTGGGGGGTAATTTGATTGTCTGTTGACCATTATCAACAACATTTTCCCAAAATCAATGACTTACATGCCTTTCATTTGTGTAATCCTACTCTAACATCTTAATAACTCCCCGCCGAAAGAAGAGGAGCTTTAGCTCTGTATGACACTGCTGCCCTCTACATGACATGAGGCAAGTTAAGAAAATCCAGCACCTCTACAAGAAACCTAGACAGATAGATAGATAGATACCAGTACTTTATTAATCCCCAAGGGGAAATTCAAGATGGCACTATAAATGCTCCTGACATACAGTGTGTGGGTTTACCTGATTTCCATAGTGATTTCCAGCACCATGGGCTCCATTCATGCTATTCATACCTATGAGGACAGAAGCCATTAAAGCATCATCACAACAGGGGCATTTATAGAAGGCTAGCTGAGCCATAGCACTCCACAACAACTGTGTCCCATTTCAGGAAGAAATTGGTATTGGCGCCTCACATACATTACATTACACACAGATTTTTTTGTGTGCATATCCTCTAGGCAGCTGACACTTACTGCTAAAGGTATTCATTGTAGTTATTTTGTTGATAAATATGTTTTGTTTTGTTTTTCTTGCCAAAGTATAATCATACTAGGGATGGTTAAGCCATATCACTCTCTACATGACAGGACTGCAACAGCCATTGCCTTGTAGGGCCTTGACCTGCTGTATAAATGGACATGGCCAGGAACTCAGAGTTAGTATGTGGTACAGGTAGCCCCTCCAGTAAGTTAGTCTGGCAGACAGGAAGCAACTGCAAGGGCATGGCGTTTGGGTGATAGGGTGAGCTGGCGCAAAAATCTATTCTTACCCAGGTAAGGGATGCCAGGGAAACCAGGCATACCGGGAGGGAGGTGATGGGGTAAGACGGGCACACCCATGGGATATGATGGCATGCCGGGTATACTAACCATTCCATCCGGGCCCTGATGGGGCATCATAGGCGGCCCGTAGGTACCCATCATGCCTTGTTTTGGAGTGGGAAGAGCGAGGGGGAAGAGTGCCAACAAAAGAGATTCATGCATCAGTGCAACATGCAGCTACCTAAACAAAACCATGCACTATGGGAATCATACAGAGCCTATTCATGCTACGTTAGAAGACATCATGTATGAAGAGAGGTGAGACAATTCCATCCTCATGGAACACACCGACAATCTAAGACATGCAGTTATAGGAAACCACAGAAATACACTGCTGTGTACTGTGATAAAAGTGGGGATGCATTCACAGGAAATGCTTTCAGATGTGGGGGGAGTAAACGAAAACAAATAAGTTAAAGTTGAAAAATAACAAAGGATGGCAGGGAAGGAGTTTTACGTGAGGTGGCGTGACGACACAAAAAAAAAAAAACTGAGTTAGCAGTTGAGCTTCAGTATTCCAGCTTTTGAGTGTCCCCCAAGAAGGTTCATCCACGTCTCTGAGGGGTTACCTGACGCAGGGGTCATGCTGGGGTTAAGCATCCCCAAGGGGGTCGGGGGTGGCACCACCCCCATAAGCGCCCCGACTGGGATACCTGCTCTCGGGGAGTTCTGTTGCTGGGCTGCGCGCTCTCGCTCCTGCTGCTCAGCCACCTTAGCTGCCCGCTCTGCACCGGACACACACACACAAGTTTTCATTTTAAGCATTGCCTTATATTGCACATTTTGCAGAGAGAGATGTCGTGTTTTATTTCACTGTGAAAAACAATCTGGAAAAGTGACGCAACATTTTCTTCATTGACTTATCTGTCTTGTACCTTCATACTCTGCCTTTTTGTTGGTCTCCAGATTCCTCCACTCAGTCCCCACAAGCCGACTTAGCTCCCCGAAGGAGAAGTCGGGGTGCTGGGCCTTGATGACCGCACGCATCTCGCTGCTGAACAAGATGTAGCCGCTCATGTTGATCTTCCTCTTCGAGCCCTCTTTCTTGGATAGGCCCTTGATGGACTTAGGAGTCGACTGGGGTCACAAATGAGAGGGTGAGAGAGAGAGAGAGAGAGAGAGAGAGAGAGAGAGAGAAATAAAAAGCAGGAGGGAAGGAAAGATTAAAAGTTGAAAGTGGAGAAAAAGGTCATAGACAGGTTAACAGGAAAAACAGATGGGTTAATGGGAGAAGCAAAATTATTTAGAGTTGAGTTTGTCAACGAAAAAGAAAGAGAATGCAGAATGCTTTGTTGTATTGACCGTTTCAAGAGAGTTCCATTATCAGCATCATAGTTGTTCCCACAAGGCTTCTGTTTTAACACACCATATGTTATCTTAATGAAGCGGAAGTAGATTGGGAACAAAATAGAGCGTTCAAGCATTTTTTTTGTTTTTCTTGTTGAAAGGGTCTATAACACAACACTTATTTTAATCAACTCAATTGAGAATGTCCAAAGATCACTGTAGGGGAACTCGATTCACCTGAGGTGGCGTGTACGGCATCATGTCCAGGTCATTGGCCAGCGGTGTCTGAAGCTGGGGCATGGACTGGGCATCACACGTGTCTCCGTCATCATCGCCGAGCTCCTCAAGTTCCTCGTCCGTCATGTCAGCAAACTTGGCCTCCAGCTCCTCAATCTTCTTGTCCAGGAGGGGAGACGGCTCTTTCTGAGGCACTATCAGTTTCCTAGTGGAAACAGAGACAGGACATAATGCATTATAATTTGTCAAAAATGTTCTTCAAAGTGAAATAGTATTGTTCTTTTAGCTCACCTAAAGTAGTAAATCTCATCCTCAACGACTTTGGCAGATAAGGAGAAGCGTTTGAGGCCTTTAAACTTCTTCATCTGTTTCTCGCTCTCGATGTAGCGGCTCTCGCAGAGTAGAACATCCTCCTCGGGCACTTCGGTAGGGCGGCACGACAGGTAGTCCTTAAACGAGGACACCGTGCACTTTCCTAGCGGCCCAAGAGCAACGCATGAATGAATAATTCATGGAAAAACCACTCACCACTCGCAAAAACAAATTCATAAACCACTCAAAAACATAAACAATCAGCCCAACAAACAATCAACACAACAATACAACTAACAACACTGTACAATGTGTGAGTGAGCTGGCTGCAGACCTGTAGCTGCTGAATTACTCATTCACAGAGCATATCAGTAAACGTATGGATCTGAAAATTACGTGCTAGATCCTCTAAACTAAAATGACTCCAATGCACAGAAAATCATCCAATACACTTGTGTAATATAACAAGAAAGACGTAAAGCACAGGCTTTGTGGCAATTGAAGTTCTTCGCTGGAATCAGTGTTCCTAGCCCGTACTTTACACAGTGAAGTATAAAACCGACATTGATTCATCTCCATGTGAATCAAGAAGTTGCTTTTGTTTCTCTCTTCAACTCTTGAAGGTGCTCCTCGGCAACTCAAGAGCTCTGATGAGCGGTACCTGTGATGCAGGTCATGGGGCAGGATTCTTCCAGGTTGCTGAGGAAGACCTCCTTCTTGTAGAACATCTTAGTGGGCTCATGCTCTGTCTCCTCTGGGTGGATGAAGATTGGCCCGAAGAAGTATGCTGCTCCATCTCGAACCCACATCCTCTCAATCCTGCCGAGCACAACATGAGAGATCCTTTCACTCAGGCAACCATTCATTTAGTCAGTGCAGTATTGAAAAATGCTTAACACAATTTCATACAAATTGAGCAGCGTATTACAATGGACCACTAGCCAGAGGATCAACGCAGCCACCAGGGAATCGCAGACATTTAGATTGTGTTATTTCGCACCTGCCCACTCGGTGGCGCACTAGCCCATGAGAGCGGATGTAGACACAGTCTCCCACTTTCAGCCACATCTCATTGTAGCAGAGCTGTTCATAGTACTGACAGCCGGGCTCACCATTGGCCATGTCCATAGTCACATCCTCTCTCTCCTGCAAAAGCAAAAGCATTATTAATCCCTATTTGCAATTTATGTTTTAGGACCAGAGGAAAGGCTCAAGTGAATTAAAAGTATGCACTCTAGGAGTGCACTACTAAACTAATATCATCATAATATTACATCTCCACAAGATGTTGATTATTGAAGAAAAACTATGATTATTATTAGATATTAATGAATAAGGATAATGTAATGGGCCGGGAGAGTGATATAACATCGTAATTCGCTCAATAAAGAGTCCTAAGATTTCTGGAGTGATAAGCCATATCAGATCATGACCTCAGATATATTAATGATAACATACGGATGTACATGTCATATTACCGAGTACCTCCAAGAAAGGTACTCCTATTGGTGCAAGCATTAAAACATTCGACCTACAGCTAAGCCACTTTCAAAAGACATCATACTATGTGTGGCCACCTTATCTATGATGGATGGTCCTTGTTTATCATCCTCAGCCGGCTCAGGGGGCTTCTCATCACTCTTAGGGGCAAACATTGAGGCAACCCGGACCACTGGCAGTGGAACCTCACGAGGGACAAACTTCAAAGAGCTCAGAGGCATGGTCCACATTTTGATCTTCTTGAAGGACTTGGTCTTGGCTGAGTAACGAGACTCGCAGACAAAGACATCCTCTGCCCTGAAGCCTTCTGGGTGCAGCTTGAAGTATTCCTGCAGTGTTTTATAAAGAACACAATTGATATGAGAGCCCACAAATACATATTTTACAGATGAATGCTGATCTAAATTCAAATATACCTTGACAAACATGACCACACATTTCCCAAGTATTTTGCTGACAGGCACTTTGTTGTAGTAGTCACTCTTAAAGACTTCCTTCTCCAGAAACTTCCGTGTAGCAAGATGGAAGGTTTCATTAGGTCTGTAGAACCAGCAGCCATACAGCCATTTCTCACCTGAGCAAAATGAATATGACACTTTTTTATTATTATGAAACATGTCCCTTAGCATGGTCCAGGAAACTCCCCAGGGAAACATCCAAACAACGTGTAGTTTGCTTCAAAAAAATAGTTTAAAGACATAGTCTTCAGTCTTCAAACATGACTTTAAGGTGATGATGCAACTTTTTAAGCAATGTTGCTGGGCAACCACATAACCAGTTCCATGTGTTCTGATTGGATGATAATGAAAATGTACCTGCTGATGTGGTGGTCAATATCAATAGGAACGTGCCAGAATACACAATGCAGAACGTTGCCTAGCAAAATTGCTCAAAAAGTTGCCTTGTGTATCATAAGCTTTAGAGTACTATGTCACTGAAGTGGTAAGTTAAGATACAATTGTGTAAAAGGTGTTTAGCAAACCCTTTTATCCAAAGTGACCCAAGCTCAACACTTAATTCCTGAGGTCAAAATACATCAAAGTCAATGTGAAAGTAAGAGCAAAGTAAGCCCTTTACCAGCATCGTCCTGCCACAGGCGTTCAATGCAGACGATGTGAGGCTGCAGGCTCTGCTCGGCGGGCTCCACATAGACGTAGTCCCCCACGTGGTACATGTTGTCCTTGAAGCTGCAGTCCTGACTGTAGGTGCGCTGCACGCCCTGCCAGGGCCCTCCTGACGAGTCCTCACTCCTCTCAGCCTCTGTTGTACGTGAGGGAATAAAATTAGGAGTGAAGTTCAACTGGAGTTCAATCACTAAGGGCAGAGTCCAGCGCTGTGGTATTCTTGAGAGCTGAATAACATCAATTTCATGTACAATTGTTATGACGTTTCTAGTTTGATCAAATGTTTACAAATATTAGTGTCATTAACTCTGATGATGCTCATGAATTTGGCATACTTTTATTCAAAGAAGCCGATAACTGATACTGATACTGATTATCAGTAGTTGTCCGTGTTTTAGTTAGTGAATCCATTTTGTTCAGGTCTCCTATTTCTAAAAGAGGACACAAAACTGTGCTTTTCTGCACATTTGCCACAGAATGAGTCACAGAGAAGTGGGGGCGAGTACCTTTCTTCTCTTCTTCTCGTTTGAGCTTGTCCTCCTCCAGCTCCTTGGGGAGCTTCTCTTTTTTCTCTTTCTCCACGTCGCTGTGGAGGTGCTTGGAGGTGTAGCTGAGGGCGGGGGACATCAGGATCTCGCCGTTCTTGCACAGCTCGTCCCGGATACGGATGAAAAACTGCTGCAGCTCCACTGCATCCTCAAAGATCTCAGAGTCTGTCCTGCACAAGTCATTACAAATATAGGGCATAAGCAGAAGGAGTAGCAGTGGTATCTAGCAGTGGCATCTCTCTAGCCATGGTCAGCTATACGCTTCCCTGTCGTCGCTGAGTGGCCTGACATTTTTCTTGTCTGAGGAAAACATTATGAACTATGGTGTTCCAGACTAGATCTCCCTGAAAGAAAATCTAGGTGGGTGGGGCCAGGCTATGTTGGAAAATATATTTAATGACCCAGGTGAAACACCATAATTTAATTAACTACTTATGCATATGTCAAAATATAACCTACAGCATGCAGAAATTAAAAACATTATCGATAGTATGCTGTAAGTTTTATTTAAACTTCTCCAAATACACTTTTTTTTCAGAGAGAGAGAGAGAGAGAGAGAGAGAGAGAAGGAGAGAGTTGTAATACAAGAAACACCATTTTTCCTGACTAAGGCCATCCTTAAAAATATTTTCGTTTTGCCGTAACCCGACCGACCCTGTCAATTTAGAACCGACCCAAATATTTATTTTTTCCCCTTTTAGTCCGACCGACTTGCCGGTTGTAAACTTGCGTTAATACCGACCGATTGTTTTTTACTCTAAACAACCAATACAAATGCAATAAAATAATATTTATTTTAGTAGGCCCAAGTATTGTGAATATAAATTGCCTACATGCAAACGTCGCTCACTTAAATAAAACCCTGTGGCGTCATCTCTACACCATTGGTTTTACGCATGTCACACTATGGCCTACGCTTCGTTTCATTCACACAAACTGATGACGCTTTTACTTGGCATGAAGTTCTGGAAGAACTGTGGCCAGATCTTTTCTCATCCCTTCTCCCCCCCTAGTCTAACGGTGACCGTGTCGGAGTATAGAAATTGGTTGTGGTCTATTTAGCATTTCTCAAAATATGGGTCCGCAACATGGAGACTGCTTGTCCGCGGAGTCGTGGAGTGAAATTTGGCCCGGTGCTTCATTTGATAATTTGCTGCGCAGTTGATCAAGAAACCGCGGATCGACGAAAAAATAAAACAAACGTTTCTGCTATCGATGTCATTAAACATGGAGCCCTACAATTAAGTGGTATGAGCATTCATTCAATGCGCGTCTGCGTGAGAGAAACTGAAACTAATCGATAACGATGGTATCAAAGCTCCGCTTCAACCTGTTGGAAGGCTATTTATGTAATTAACGAAACTTAATAGAACGACGTTGTTTTTTGGAACTTCCTTAGAAACAGAGCAGAGACTGTATGATACACTGTATAGCATTGAGTATTGTAGGCCTATAGTCAAATTTCAATATAACGTGGCCAAGAGCTTGTAGCCTTCTTTCTGGGTACATGTAGATGAGCCCTATGACCCCAAAGTCTGCCATGACCGGGCCTCAGGTCAAAGAAGTTTGAGAAAGGCTGGTCTATATAACCTGCATCAGAATGAGGTTTGCAATGGTGCTCCTGAAGGTGCGGGTTTGAAGACCCAGTCAGTTACATCCGCGATATGCACATTTGTGTAAATGCATTCCCTACGTAATCACCATGACCAAAATTGTACTTTTTTTTTACTTTGAATCTTGAAAAAAAAAAATATTGACCTACCTACCGACCCATTTTTAATTTTTTTTGGCTGTTACTGCAAACAAAAATATTTTTAAGGATGGCCTAAGCACAACACACTGTCCTAAATGCAGGTTTGGCATTGTTGATGTCGTACCTGTGCAGGCGTCGGGCCTTCTCCAGCACCTCAAACATGTGATCCTGGAACACGTCCAGCCTCTTGTAGCTTCCCTTGTCCACATTCGCCCTGATGATCTCGAAGTTCAGTGGCGGCCGGTCTGCATTGGCCGGGTCGGTGGCAGGGATCTCCGCCAGCGAGTCGCTGTAGCAACGGCCCTCGTCATCCTGGTGCCCGAGCACGGACACGAAGAGGCTGCGGATGAGGTCCTGGATGAGGCGCGCCACGTCAGGCACGTGCGCGTCATCGCCGCCCTCCAGGTCGCGCCGCGTCTCCAGCAGCACCTTGTGCAGCACCAGCGCGTCCTTGTAGATGAGCGACTCGGGCTCGTTGTAGGTGCAGGCGTTGTTGAACATGAGCACCAGGTCCTCGACCAGCGCGTCCACGTCCTGGTACTTGTTGGCCAGCATGTGGCTCTTGACCTTCTCCATGTCCACGGGCTTCTTGATGGCCACGTAGTAGTCGGGCAACTCGGCTCGCGACGGCAGACGCAGGAAGATGGTGCTGAGGCGGCGGCCGCGCTTGTCCGTGTAGTTCTTCACGGCCTCGTAGAGCTCGTTCAGCTTCTGCTGCAGGGGGGTCAGGTACTTGGACTTCTTCGGGGAGATGCCGCTCTTCCCTGTCATCAGTCAAGTAATAAAGTGTAGAATTTCAGTGAAACTCAGTGAAGTAAGGTGAACATCACGTGTTAAACCTTCCGAGAATGTATATTCTACCTTTACTTTATAATACGTTCTATTTAAACAAATGTAATTATATAGTGGTGATTAAATATACTCTTATTGGATATCTCTGCTTATGTGAACACCCAACAAATAGAGCAAGTAGTGCATGCTGGGATGCAATGCTGGAGCTTCCGTATGAGGGAATGCTGATCAGTGTGCTGAGCTGTGCTCTATAACCTAATGCAGCTTCAATCTTGTGAATATCCTCATAAATCAATTAATGCATTGTTCTTTTAGTCAGCATCCACATAAACCTATGAAAATCTCACAACAGTCCACATGAAAGCGCCTCATTATAGCAAGCATGGTCTTGAGCAAGAAACTGTACAAAGAGCACAATAAAACATCAGAGAGAAAATGAAACTTTTGAAATTATGAATTACCGTATTCATTTACTTTTATTTTATTTATATCTTTTTCATATCAGTGGTGTTTCAGTCACTTACTTATTTTTAGCTTTGGGGAAATGATGTCATCCTCGTCAGGTATGGGCCCCAGCTCTCTTCTTTTCTCCCTCAAAATCTTTTCCAGGATGTTGGCATCGTTATACACCTGAGAGACGAGCCGCAGATGTAATGAGCAGTCATGTAATGCTCGTGGTACAAACCTTCAGCCTATTTCACATCTATATGAAGCAAAGGCAGGACAAGGCACCAAAGCATAAAAAGCAAGAGGTATTTGCAAGTATTTGCCCCCGATCACTTTGTCACAGTATGTTCTGGTATGAAGATAATGTATGCATGTGTTCATACATAATGTATGCATGTGTTTGTTACCTTTGGGGTATTTAGGTAATGTGTATCATTTAAACAGAGCTATTCTTATACACAACACCATATCAGACCTGAAATAGTTTTTAATCACCACCATCAACACTGACCTGCTGCATTATAAATGTACCATACAAAAGTTGGGTCTTTAGAGCCCTACCTGGGACCCCTCCTCGTTGTAGTGTCTGGCGTTGCGGAACATGAGCCGCATGTCCTCCATCATGGTCTCCTCGCTCATGTACTTGTCCGAGCGGATGTTGTGGTCGATGGTGCGAAGATCCATAGGTTCCAGGATGATCTTGTAGTAGTCGGGGTAGTCCTTCTTGGAAGGCTTGACCATGAAGAGGTCACAAAGTCTGCGGCCAGTATTCATCTCTCGCACCTCTGTCACCGTTGCAAACAGCACCTTCATACGGTTCTTCTTAGTGTTCTTCTTGTGACTGGAAAAGCCAAACGGGCGTTTTCTCGACATTATGAAGAAACACACGTCTCACAGTCATGTGTCAAACAGCACACTATTGCGTTATTGATATCAAGACAACAAGCTCATCAACACCTAAACACAATGAGGAAGACACACTAACTTCATTTTTTGACATTGCAATTGGTTTTCTATTAAAGCATGAGGTCACAACAGATAAACCAACCAACTGTCCAGCAACCAGGCTCCTGAGGAAAGAAACCCAGGATCTGAACATAGCTAATATCATGCTTCACTTCACTGCAGCAACAGAAGAATCACACAGGTCATGGGAATCGCACAGTAATTCAGATTGTTTGTTTGAGATGCAAATGAGCAGAGCCAGCTGTACCTCTTCCTCTTGGTGGTGCCGCCGTCGGACATGGTGGAGGAGAGCATGCTGTCCCTGTCCTCGTCTCCACTTCTCAAAAGCTCCTTTCTTTTCAGCTGAGGAAAATGAAACACCACATTCACACCCACACACACACATACACACACACACACAGAATGCAGACACGCATTAATATTTACAAGCCCTATCCTCCTGCCCCCTCATTCTCATTAATATTTATCAGCAGCTTTTCCCTCTCTCCTGGATGTAATTGGAAATACTGTACAGAATCCTGTAAATACACGTCTGCACACAAGTGTGGGCTAGGGTTGGCTTATCATGCTAAGAACTATTTGCTAAGAATTATTTTTGAAAGAAATACAAAGATATCTTAAAGACTTCTTGCAGACATTCCTGGGATTAGTAATGCAGCCTCAATCAAATCTATAGTTTCAATCTATTCTATGTGCTGTATCTAAAACAATAAAGCTGTATTTCACACTACTTTAACTGAATTTAAACTGGCCAATTCTGACCATCTTTCTGCTTTGCAAGGGTAGCAGAGCATAAATATTTCAAGGGTGAAACTGAAGGTCACTTTAAGGTTTCCAATAGTATTGTATGGCCTTGGCACTGACCTGTAGAACGTGCTGCAGTTTCAGGGCCCTCTTGTAGATATGGGAGTGGGGGACATTGTAACGCTTAGCATTCTCAAACATCATCATGAGATCAGCCTCCATATGCTCAATGCTCTCATATTCATTGTTTTTCAACTTGATTCTATGGAAAATGAAGGAGAACAGTTTGCTGGTGATCATTCTGCATGTTACAACTTTATGATGACAGTGGATAAAATACCCTTAAATACTAAACTTTGAGCACAGAGACTAGGCACAGTGCCATTAATTGTACTAGTGATAAAGATATAGGTGCGTATTTTAATCTGCATTTATTCAGCTAGGCAATCAAACTAGATCGACTTACCCTATTAGATAACTCAACATCCATACATACATACAATACACCTGATGCATATTCACTGAGGCATCAGTGAAACACGACATTGAAACATGACCGTTTTTATTTGTTGCAGCAAACAGACACTGGTTACATTACCAAGAGAACTGTCTTCCCGTGAGCACTCTGCTTACTGAATCTGCTGGAAGGAAATGGGCTGGCTGATCTGCTGGTAGTAGTCGGGGTAGTCCTTCCTGGAAGGCAGCTGAAAGAAGGGCTCGGCGATGAGCTGGCCCTGGCTGTTCCTGCCCCCACGCACTGCCTCGTACAGCTGGAAGATGGGGTTGCTTATGTCCATGCTGTAGTGGATGCTCTCTGCCTCTGACTCGCCCTCGTCATAGTGGACTGACCCTGCCATGATGATAGGATTACGAAAGGCACAAGGATAATAGGATTACTAGGTCAAGTAGCCTTCATTAATGATCTTATGATTCTAAAGCCATGGCATGGTTGGGTAAATTAGGCTGCCAGTAGAAGATCATTACAGTATGAAGCTACAATATAGCACATTAAACTCCAATCCATTTGGACATCTAAACTGATGTACAAAGTGATGCGAGTCAAAACTTATAAACTTAAATCAGAACAATGGTAAAGTTCCGATACTGTTTGATACCAAATCAATAAACAAGGCAAACTGCCACTCCCTTGCAATAGCATCTTTGCACCTGAAAGATACAAGAGCCGCTTTTAGACATGACGTCCAGACAATGCCCTGGTAATTGACCCTCACGCACGGTCATTGCCAGTGTGGGTCTTGTTCATACCTGAGTAAATAGTCTGAATGGTTTAGCTGAGGAGGTTGACGCACTGTAGGCTACTGTCGGGGTATGGTGAGTCGTCCCCACTTGTCCAAAGATGCACGTGCAAGAATATCCTGTAGCTTGAAAGTTGCCCTCTTAGGACCGTCTTTTCTTTCTCCTAAGTTATCGTCCTCATCCAACTACCAATATAGAACCAACTTTATGTGCATAACACAGGGAGAACAGTAGCCTATATCGATACTTCCCTTCTTTGCAAAATAGTGCCAGTTTGTCATGAACGAGAATTAATGGATGGATTTTATTATGATATAAGTCATAACCTTATAAACTACAGATAAACCAAGTGGACACTATCAGCCTCGCACGACAAAGATGTGAATTTACTCGAGTCTCACCCTTTTGTATTCAGATATACGTTCATCCCGTGACATCCGGACTTAGTTCTAGGGTACAAGTAGGGTAAGGCCCAGGTGATGTCTATGTCAAATAATGCGGACAATTGTGTTGATACATATAGACCATCCATGTGACATCTAGATCATTTCCAGATTCCAGTCTATGTCTGAAAGGGGCTCAAGTGTTCTCAGAGAGGAACACAAGTGAATAGGAGCACACTTGCTAGCCGGTGGTTGTTTATTTTGTCTGGAGTCAGTAGAGAGGGGGAGGGGAAGAACAGAGCACAAAGTCCTACCAGTGAGGATGGCATCCTCCTCACCCTCCGAGCCATACTGCAATGCCATGGTGATGGCTGAGAGACGGTCTCCTTGAGCTGATCGTCTGTTCCTACCAAGAAAGCCGAGCATACAGTAGCAACACTGTGCAATTACACCTATTACACATAGCCTCCACAACCACTGGGGTTGTAATGTAATTAGTTTAATACTTAGTTTAATACTATAGATGGGGGGGCATCTACCTTATTCGTATGCTGGACTTAATAGGCTCAGCGTGCTCAAGTTCTGCCCTTCTTTGGGCAAAAACCTTTTTGAGAGTGTTGGCGTCCTGTGCACAAATCATAAAAAACTAAAGTTAGGTTAGGGATATAAAAATTCAACACATTTTGCAGGGCTAATGTATTAACCATCTGAGGCTACAAACACATCCTACCTTGAAAACCTGTGATCCAGGTTCATTATAGGTCTTGGCATTTTTTACCAAGAGATCTATGTCCTTTGACATAGCATGGGGACTTCTATAAAAATTAATCTGCGAAATAAATAAAAATATGGTTAGTTGTACACTAAGAACTCTACATATTTATATTAATCTATATATATATATATATATATATATATATATATATATATATATATATATATATATATATATATATATATATATATAATAATTTTGTTTACCTGTATCTTTTGAGCAATGGTCTTCAGATCAATTGGCTCCTTAATAATCTCATAGTAATCTGGATATTGCTAAAGAATAAAATGCATATGTGAAAAAAACTAATAAACTAATAAAGAGGAATTATGTATCACAAGTTAAGCCATCTCATACCACTTTAGAGGGCAACCTCTGGAAGAGCTCACTGACAAGTCTTCCAGAAGGCTCTGTGTAAGACACCACAGCATCAAGAAGCTGTTCCAGGGCATCCTTCAGACAGGTGGGTGCAGACTGTCAATAGAAGTCAAACAAATATTCAAACTGAGAGGGCTTCCAAAAATAGATAGATAGATAGATAGATAGATAGATACTTTATTGATCCCCAAGGGAAAATTCAAGAAATTCAAAATTAGAATATCATAAAAGAATATCATATCAGCAAGGGCCATGAACGAAGTTATGAGATATGTACAATATAGGCACAATACATATATTTAAATAAGGGTGATTTGTGGACAAATAAAATAAAATGTATTTAAAATAAAACAAATGTACTGTAGTTAAATTGTTAAAATTGGCTGATATGTAGGCAATACACAGGGTGGTCCCTGGCACCTATCTCAAGCCACAACGATTTTAATGGCCTAGTGGCCTTCGTGTAGTTTTGAATGGTAAAATATGCTTCAAATTTCAAGCACTGCTCCCCCCACCTCTTCCTCATTGGACACTCCTGGGTGTTCTTGGCCATCATCACCATCCTCATCTTCGTCATCGTAGTCACCCCTCTGCACAAACTCATTCTTAGTGCGAATGTACAGGTCCCACAGTTTGCAGGCTGCCCTGTACTCTGGAGTCTCCGGCTACAGAGTTTAAGACAGAATGGAATTCAAGTGTTATCAGTGTCTGGTGTCTCTCTTTGGTACATTTCAGGGTCATGGTATAACAAGTTGAGGTAGTTGCAGGGATTCTCTCTGTCAGTCACTTTTTTTCCACCTCCTCAAATCTTTAGTATAACTTGAAAATACAAAATAATTCATACACATTCCAAAGCTGGCCATTACCCCCCCAAGTTTATTAAATAACTTAGATGTCATTAAACAATGTAATAGTTATTAGTAATGGCACAATCACAAACACACTATTTGCTCACTAAACATTTGCACTCTCCTAGATTATTTTTAATATGTTGAGGATTACCTTGTAATAAGCCTTAGCATTGTTGAATAAGAGATGAAAGTCGCTAGTGATTTGCTCCACATCGTCATACTCCTCCATTTTCAGTTTCTGCTGGATTTTCATCATGTCAATTGGTTGAGACACCACATCATAGTAATCGGGTTGGTTCCTTTGCGATTGACAGAAGACAAGAAAAAAACTTATCAACATTTCCATTAGATCGAATTCAACATTCTGAGAAGATGTTCTTTTCTCGTCCCTCAAGTGTGAGTACAATGGTTTCATGACCCACCTTCTCTTTGGTGCGCGAATAAACAGTTCACAAAGCATTCTGCCCTGGTCATCTTTGTAGTCTCGAATAGTGTTGTACAGTTCATGGCACACGGCAATCTGTTTGAGGGAAGGCATCAGCCAGATGTACAATTTAAGAGTGTGCTAGGGCAGGGACATAAGCATGCCGAATGAACTGAGCCGAATGGCCCTGGGCGCACTTACAGGATCAACAGTAGGAATATTTGATGTTCTTCTTCTTTTCCGACTGGTTGAAGGCATTGGTGTGGTTTGACCATCATCGAAGTCCCCGCCACTAACGCTACTTGAAGGAGAAGTGGCTCTCCTTCGTTTGGAGCCCATAACGTTGTATAGTTCCTAAGTAATTAAACAATAGGTTAAGTTTCGGTAAGGCATTGATTAGCCAGGGGGAAAAATATCTAGTACAGCTTTCATATTTTTCATCTTGTCAATGAATGAAGCTAAAACAGTTTTCTTGTCACATTACTTGTCTACGACGTGACGAATTAAGTCTAAAACCGTTCATAAATTAACTGACATTTGACTATCTCTTCATTATGTCACTGGTTGGCTAACTAATGTTATCTTTTCTGACAGATGTTTAATCAAAATTGCGGGTGTCTTCGCCGTCTTATCTCGTTGTCTTGTGGTGACAGGCCCAGCGCGAAGGATGCCAGTTTATAACGGTCCAATTAACCTGTCAGTGCCTTTTCTCAGTTGTCCTGAGTATGGTACATAAAACAACGGCTCACTGAGGTAACGACATCACCAGCTATAGTTGAGGGCTAACGGGAGTTCGTTCATACATGCCAAACTAGCCGTTCTGTCTGCAGTAACTGGTTTGTTAAGCTGACAGGTTTAGGTGCCAAAATCCCTCGTAACCAATAGCGTCAAGAACACAAAAAACAAAGAGGGAATTCTTCTGTAGACATTGCCCATTTTGCTAGCTAGCGATGTACATAGAAAAGAAAAACGTGCATATGCAACGTCAATAACGTTGTGAGATGCTTTGCAAATCTTACCTTTTGCAGAGTTTCTGTAAAAATTTAGCTAATGATGCTTTTCACGCAATACCAAATCATTCGGATGAGTTGATTGATTTATTAGAGAAAAAATTAACCCTTTCATGACCAAACAACGGAAGCGGAAACTCGAAACACAGGCTAGCTCACTTCCTCGCCAAAATCCACGTGCAGACAAGGAGCCCAACTCTCCTGTGTGTCTACGCATATCAACAAAATGAAACGCCCGAGTAAGTGTAAACATGTATATTGCAGTAATTGTTGTGTTTAATCATAGCTGCTACAATGTGTCCTTTCAAGTTCCGATTGGTGTTGTTGCCTTTGATTGTTATTAGTTGGTGTTTTTAATAACCAAGTTGGTCGGCGTAACTCCACGCTAGACACGCAATGGTTTACTAACCCCTGTTCAATGTTAGCTCATGTACATTCGTAACCCAATTAGATAATCACTGATATTTTTCATATTATTGACTTTTGCCTACAGAGTTGAAGAAAGCAAGTAAGCGCTTATCCTGTGCGAAGCGTTTTAAAATTCAGAAAAAGGTAAGGTCATGTTCACTAGGCTTCCCATGCTAGCGAACGTATAACAGTATTCCACATGCACTCATTGAGTATGTTTGTGTCGGCTTAAAAACGTAATTTTACACAAATATAGTGTTTTTCCTCAGTGTTCACTCGTCTTCTTTTTTTACACAAGCTGTTACATTACTGGTTCAATGTATCGAATTTAAATTGGTTAAAGTTAAATATTACAGGCTCTTGATTATTTCCTATGTGTACTATAGCACGAGGATATTGTGTACCGTCACTTGTGGAGTAGTTTAAAAAAACAGCTTCCATGATCTGTCTTATGTATGATGAACATATGACTATGAAGTGACCTGAAGCTGAGGCAAAATAGGGTAGAGTGCTGATTTACAGTTGTCCATGGTGGAGGGCAATACTATCATTACTAATAAGTGATGTAGTTTAAGTAGACTTATTCAAACTCAGACATTTTCACTGAATCTGTGTTGTGTTGTATGTGATATTTGAGTTTAATTTGTGTAGAATGTAACCTAGTAGTGGCAGATGAGAAATGAGGAACTCATGATTGACTGACCTCTATATGGGGACAAAATAATCCAACTCTGATCATCATCTTGCCTTTACTGTTTTATGACCAGTTTTCCCACACATGGATTAAGATTAGTCCAAGACTAATTTTTCCAATAAAGATTGTTAGAAGTTAAGGTGTAATCTATGTATGGGGAAAATTGGAGAAATGGGTTTTAAATACATGTTCTGTTCTTGTAGTTACAGTGTTGTTCCCTTTTTAACTTCTTTCCACTAGGTCCGAGAACATACCCGAAAACTACGGAAAGAGGCCAAAAAGAAGGGGATAAGCAAACGTGTCAAGAAGGATATTGGAGTACCAAACAGCGCACCTTTCAAAGAGGAGATTCTGAGGGAGGCTGAACAGAGAAAACTACAGGTAAGTGCATTTACCATGGTAGCATCACAACCCCATGTGCAATGATGTGCAGTGATATGCACTGAGTGCTGGCTAGATAATTGAAATAATGAAAACATTGCTTATGCCCCTAACAGCTTGAAGAGCTGAAAGAACAGAATCGGGTTGCCAAGCAAACTGAAAAGGCCCAGAAAAGGAAGAAGGAGAAAGAGGCTGCTAAAGCTGAAACAGAGCCCAAGGCCAAAAAACAGAAAAAGGTGACAAAGCAGTCGCATCAAGCAGAGTGACCTCAAAGTCATTGTGTCACACAATGAGTGTGAGTGTATTATTTTTTTTAATCTTTCTGGCTTACTCTGTAACCACTGTCTTCTTGCAGGATAAGAAGACCAAGCAGCAGCAGAAAAAGTCCACTACAGGGACAAACAAAAGCGCCAAGAGGTTCCGTTGCAAAGAACTGAACAAGGTTAATTGAGTTTCCTTTTTTCCTATGTAAGGGATAATGTGTTGTCCGCCGGTCATTTTTGGAAAATAAGTTCCGACAGGGTGAGCAGGGCCCCGATGCGGAGCGGAGGACAAGACATTATCCCGCTCATTACACGGCTACTCATTACACGGCTAAAACGAGTCAGGAAACTTAACACAAATGGGTCTTTTAAAATTATTTTGTTACCGTTTCGTGGCTTCTGCTGAGAAAAACAAATAGTTTGCCACACAAACAGAACGTGACAATTTAAGTATAAGTATATATATTCTCTTTTGATCCCGTGAGGGGAAACTTGGTCTCTGCATTTATCCCAATCCGTGAATTAGTGAAACACACTCAGCACACAGTGAGGTGAAGCACACACTAATCCCGGTGCAGTGAGCTACCTGCAAGAAGAGCGGGGCCCGGGGAGCAGTGAGGGGTTAGGTGCCTTGCTCAAGGGCACTTTAGCCGTGCCTACTGGTCGGGGTTCGAACCGGCAACCCTCCGGTTACAAGTCCGAAGCGCTAACCAGTAGGCCACGGCTGCCCCACAATTCCTCGTGTTGTGTAGCAACATCTAACTTGCTAACTTTCAATAAAATTCCATTGCAATAAATGAGTCAAATAGCCTACTCGTGGATTTATATGAAAGACATGAATCAGAGGCATAAAACCCATTTTCCTTGACTGGTATACATAGCAATGGTCTGTCATTCAAAATTATCAGACCTCCGAACATTGGGAAGGCCCAAGTGAATGGAGAATTATGAAGAGCTGTGTAATAAATTATTCTATTGAAGAGTGTAGAGTTTGTTCAAAATTCTTGTCAATAAGTGAAGGTAATTTATTCTCTCAAGCCTGGCATTGATGGCCTTGTGGTTATTTTCAGGTGATTGAAGCGTCTGATATCCTAGTAGAGGTCCTTGATGCCAGAGACCCTCTTGGTTGTCGGTGTCCTGAGCTTGAGGAGGCTGTGTTGAAACATGAGGGCAAGAAGAAGCTGATGTTTGTGTTAAACAAAATAGGTATGCAATTTTACATTGTAGTGTTCTGATGAAAATGTAGTTCCAGAAGTTTTTTTATTATTATTATTATTATTATTATTATTATTATTATTGCTGACAGTTTTGCCAATGAATAGTTTTGCAATGAGGTTCTAAGACAAAACTTGTGTCTCACCAGACCTTGTACCGAAAGACAACCTGAAAAAGTGGCTGGAGTATCTTCAATTGGAGTGTCCAACCTTTGTGTTCAAGGCATCCACACAGCTTCAAGACCGAACAGTAGTAAGTACAGATTAGTCAAGTCCAGACTACATTTTGACACATCTGCCTTGTCATGGTGAGATTACCGTGTTGTTTTCCTTCCTGTCTAACCCCGCATATCATGAACAGTTTTAGTACTTCACTTGAGATTAAAATGCTTAACAGTGATGTGAATGTGACAGGAGGAGAAGCGGAGGAGACGCATGGCAAATGGAGTGGATCACTCCAGAGCAGGGACTGCATTAGGTCACACATCTCTCCTGGAGGTGCTCGGGGAATATGCCACAACACTCAACACAGAGAGCATGCTCAAAGTGGGTATTGTCGGTAAGTCAGCCTTCTATTCCAGAATCCTTTAATGCTGTGTTTGTGGTATTTGTGTAGAATGTTAGCTAGTAGTGGCGGATGAGAAATGAGGAACTCATGCTTAACTGACCTCTATATGGGGACAAAATAATCCAACTCTGATCCTCATCTTGCCTTTACTGTTTTGCGGCCAGTTTTCCTCACATGGATTAATCCAAAGATAAAATCTAATTCTTCCAATTAAGATTTTAAATTGAGATTTCTTTTTGTTCAGGATTAGGTGTAATCTATGTATGGGGAAACTGGTCCATGATATTCTGTAAAGACTTGTATTCTCACACCTCTGCTTAAACTCGTTATGTGTTCTCCCAGGCTTCCCCAGTACAGGGAAGAGCAGTCTGATCAACAGCCTGAAAGGTCTGCGGGCTTGCCACGCTGGAGTTCAGCGAGGACTGACCAAGTGAGTCCTGAAGCTTTATGGACACTCATTAATAAATGTAGGGCTAGTTTTGAAGCGTGATGAACTTGAAGATCTGACAAAGACCATGGAGTCTACATTCAATCCAACCCTGAGCTTCAAAAAGTCCCCAGTGTTCCTGAATTCAAGTTTTGTGTTTTGAGGTTTGTGTTGTGGCTTTGGAGCTGATTGTGACTTTCACCTTTTTTAGGTGCATGCAGGAGGTGCACATCTCCAAAACTGTCAAGATGATTGACAGTCCTGGAATAATTGCGACACCTTCAAACTCTCCGGTGTCCATGGCGCTCAGAAGTCTGCAGGTTGAGGAGAAGGAGGAAAGCTCTTTAGAGGCTGTTCGAACTCTTCTGAAACAGTGTGACCAGCAGCAGGTGAGGCCCTAAGGGGACCCACAGAGACCATTATACACTGACATTATTATCTGACTGACTTTGGATTTGGTGGGAAAATTGTCCCATTAGAATTGAACCAAGCTGTGTGTAAAATCAAATTAGTTTCACGGCACAGATGTGTGTCTCTCTTTGTTGTCTGCCTGTTGTCCTTGTGCAGATATGTTTTTTGCCTGTCTTTGATTAAGTGTTTTTTTTGTCTTTCCTAGATTATGCTGCAATATAATGTTCCAGACTACAGAAATTCTGTGGAATTTTTGACATGTTTTGCCAAGAAGCGTGGATTTCTGTTGAAAGGTGGTGTCCTGAACACTGAATTGGCTGCCACCACATTTTTGAATGACTGGACAGGGTGAGCTTCTCAATATTGTATTAAAGGAACCGTATGTAAGAAATGCAATTCAATTAATCATAAAATGGCCCTGATTTGTCACTAGACATTAGGAAATCATGCTAATTTCAAATACTTATATCACTGACAACAGTAGTCCGGCCAGGATATCGTCATTTAAAAAAGTGAAGTTGCAGCCCTCAACTCATGTTAATGTTTACATATTTGTGTTTTAGCCTGATCCGCCACCCTCCACCTATCTAGTAATCACAAAGTCAGTAGTGTTTCAGCATCTGGGTTGCCAGCTCTGCTCTAGTTACCACATCTGCGGTGTACACCGCTCTACAGTATTTTGAAAGTGATTGTAGTACCAGTTTTGGCCAAAATCCTACATACGGTTCCTTTTAAAGGAGAAATCTGGCCGATTTTTACATGGATGTTGATGAGTACTGTCTATAGGGGGAAAAACGACCAAAATTGGTGCTACTTCACTAGAGTAGCTGCAGCTAATGGCCAGTGCTCTCAGTGAGTTACTAGGTCTGGGGGTATCATCCAAATGTCTTTTTGCCTCTTAACAGATTTAAAATGTCATTAAAAGTTCTGTGAAACATGAACAGGTTCCTTACATGACAAAACAATGTTGGCTGACATTCGCTGAAGCATAAATTGGCCTGTCATTGAAACATGAGCATGTAATTTAGTATTCAGAATTGTTGTCCCCTCACGGGTCTTATCTCAAAAAGGTTTTTGTACAATTATGGGTTGATTTTGTTTGTTATTATCAATCTCAACTTGAAGTGTTTTTTTCTTTTTTCCACAGAGCAAAACTGAGCTATCATTCCAAACCACCTGACAATCACCCCCTGCCTCCATACCTGTCAGACACTATGGTAACAGAGATGCAAGGGGGATTGGATATGGACAAGCTAAAGAGCGGCAACGAGGAAATTATTAACAGTGAGTCCAACACATTTCTCAGTTACAGTAGCACCGTTCGTTATTATTTACTGATGACCACTAACTATTGTGTTAACTGCAACTCTGTAGGTGTGAAGTGCCCAAACCCAGCTAGCAGCATAGGATTCCTCTCAACGGGTCCCACTGCAGGGATGTTGAATGAAAGTGAGATCCCAGAGGAGAAGGCTGTAGTGCAGGAGGAGGAGGAGGATGCAGAGAACATGGAGAATGGCAGTGAGCCAGAGGAGGTAGGAACAACGTGGTTTGAGTAACTGTGGAAATGAGCATGAAGTGGTGGAGTGACTTACAGGCCTATTTTCACTCCAAATTTCAGTCCGCTGAGATGGATGAGCTGCATGGAGACGATGGGATGGAGGAGGAGACGAAACAGAAGAAACTAACAGGTGTGTACATGATTGCATTGGAGAATTGTCCCCATGCACTTGTTTACCCCTTGGTTTAAGATGCAACACACGGTAAGGTACAGGGTTTTCTCAAGTACATGTTTTGTGTATTTTTAGGAAAAGCATCATCAGAACCCCATAAGGCGGCGGTTAAGCGGGTTGCTTTCAATGTGGACCTCTCCTCTGCACAGCAGAATGATGACGAGGCATATGACTTCAACACAGACTTTATCTGAGCTCTTGGAGCTTGGCCTTTTTTTTTACATGTCAATGTAAATGTCAACTTCCTGTTGACCTTAATGTATTTAAGGTCTGTCGGTCTATTGTGCATTCACTGTAAATATGCTGATGTAAAAACAAATGACTATTAAACGTCTATTAAAACTTGCCCCTTGTTTAGACCAAAACAATGACATGAAGGGAGTCTTAACCCAAAGACGTACTTATAAATCTTGCTTTTGAGTTTCCATCTTTCTCTTTTTGTATACCCCATTCCTCTGGTTCTCTAGAAGTTTTGATTTCTGCAGTTTGTCAGATGTGCTTTCAGAGAATATGGGAGGGTTCCAGGAATGAACCGATCACTGAGCCCTGCCCATGGAATGCAGATAGCCAATAGCAGTTTGGCACCAGCCAAGTTCGGACAACTTCAGCTTCTCATGCAACTCTATGGTACTGGAGCTGTGATTTTTGTCTGGTTTCATGGAAACATTGTGGGTAAAACTCTAATGGGAAAAGGCTGTCAATGAACTGGAGGAAATGTTAAGAAATACTTTTGCTTTATTGCTTCCACCTTTTGCTCTTTTTATGTCACTATTTGAAAAACCCACTGGTTTTGCCAGTAAACATGCTTTGTTAAAAAATATACATCAACTGCATATGAACCTGAGGAACAGCTTGCAAACCTTACAGAGAGTGGTTCAATTTCATATTGGCACTGTTATTGTAACAAACAAATACTGCATTAAAACCGCCGGCTTTGTCAACACCGTAGAAAGCAAGCAACACAAGAAAGGGTTCAGACTGGAATAGATCCAGCTAAGAATACAAGCATCACTTTCAGCATTCCATCATTTTTTATCAGTGTAGTAATTTTGTGATCTCCACACAACTTGTAACATCTATATATCTATGCACATTATTTTAGTGTAACAGCCCCTGTAGGACCTTGTAGTGGGTTTCCACGAGTAATGGTAAAGGCGCGCACAGTTTCAAACAGCTGGAAAGAATCTGGAAAATTTGAACCAAGGTTTTCAGCTAAGGGACATTGGGTAACACACAGTGTCCCAAGCTGGAATGTGTCAAACCAAATCCCCCACGCCTGAGAGATCGGACTACCAAGCAAATGGACACCGCTAGCAAAAACTGTGCCGCATTGTCTGCCTATTAAGTTCATTTGTCTTCAGAATGTCTCCGAATGGGGTGGAATTTATCCAATGGGTCAGGAATGTACCACTTGTCCCAAACATCAGAAAATGAAGACCGTCTCCCCCATGGTTTATAATGTCCATTCCAGTGGAGGAGTTTGGCTGCGTTCAAAAACTGGACAGAGTAGCGATTTGCAGCTCCTGTTGAACCTGTCGGGAAAGGTCAGCAGAACAGCACATTTGAACAATTTCTTAATTGTAATATTTTAGTACACTTTTGTTGTACTATGCACAATAGTTTATTTCTCACTGTTGTGAATATGTATGTGTTATGTACACTTATATGCTTTGGAGAAAAATGTCTTAATTTTTTTAGTAATAAAAAACAAATCTAAAATTTTAAACAAATCTGCTTACCAAGATGCCTGACATGCCACAATGGGTCTATGCTTGAATAGCGCTTGTAGAAGACAATAAGAAGAGGAGGGGTCGTTACGCTCTCTGCCAAAGTTTTACTGTACAGGTCATCCCTGAGGAGAAATAAATAAGGCGTTCTTGTCAAGAAGAAAAGAATACAGATTTCAAACCTGTGTGTACAGCATACTCCTTCCAGAATGAAACTGGAGATAACCCAGAATCTCTTTTAATAGAAAACCTCAAAGCAAAACCAATCGTGTCTCTGCTAGTCACAGCCTCAGGCAGCCCACCCACATAGTGCTAGACACTAACCGATGCATACTGCTCTTTTTAAAGAAATGCTGGTGGATCAATCAACCAGATAGTAACCAAGATATAAAGTCAGGAGTGTATACCGGTACATACTTCTGTGAAAACATGCACAAAACAGGTTCAAGTACATCAAGACAACTGCATATTGTAAGTTAGCATACGGGCCACACCAAAAAAATCCTGAATCAAGACAACTACTGAAAGGGAAATAATACTAATAATTAAAAGAAGAAAAAAAACTGGCAACCAACCTGGCAAGATCAAGTTACAAGGCGGGCACCAGTGACAACAATGATAATCTTAATAATTCTATTGGGAATTACTGATTCTAATCTGTTCTAATAGTAACATGCCAGCCAATATCCAGTTTACTCTGCATTCAAGCTATAAGGTTTGAGTAATTTGTTCCTATCACAAATACAAAAGAACAGCCTACAATATGAAAAATATGTTTACATAAAGCGAGAATGATTATGTTCATGTGTTCACCAGTGGCGGTTTCCATGTGGCACAATGACACGACGACACTGATCAGGCATGGAATGCAAATAAGTAACCTGCTGTTTGTCATATTTCCTAGACATACTTCACATTGCGCTCCATCCACTGCTCAAGCTGGGTAGTGATGTTTTGGGTCTTCCACTCTGTTAAGTTAGCCACAATAACTCCAGGGTTGAATGAACACGTGGCTGCCCTCATGCCAAGCTTCTTGATGGCCTCCTTCTTGAAGTCCAGAAAGCCTATGTAGTTATTCTACAGGGATAACACAATATAAGGTCATTATATCTGGATACATGGAGTGCAGTATTTGATATGGTCACTGCGTTTTTTTTAATCTACCTGATTACCCGCTCCTCGGACGATCCCCTTCGATGAGGCAGAGTCACAGTCATCAGAGAAAGCAGCTGCATGTCCTGCTTTCAGATTAGTGTCAAAGAGCTCCTGGATGTCACCTTCAATGAAAAGACCAAATGATATACAATAATGCTCAACCACTCATTTTCCCTAAATGAAGGCAGTCAACCACAAATATGCACTACCAAGTGACCTACCAAAGACGCTGTATGTGTCGTTTGATTATACAAATGAATAGGAACCATGTGTTTAATCAGTTTACAATAGCACGGATTAAGCTGACCAAACCTTGTACAATGACGTCATCATCCAAATAGATTGCCTTCTCCACACTGGGCAAAAACATGGGCATGTAGTATCTGGCAAAGGTTAGCTGAGAAGAGAGGTGAGACATTATAGGTTTTGAAATTGAGCCCTAACAAACACAACATAAAACAAGCGAACAAAGAATTCTCAGATTTCCCACACTGGTCTTACCGGTTTAACCTCATCCCTTTTCTTGGGATCATTTGAAATCTTCCCCTGCAGAATCTTTGGTTCAAAGGTGATGATTTTATGCTTAACGCCTTTGAGGTCAGCTTTACTCATCCATGCTCTAAAAAGATTAAGACAAAAAAAAAAACAGTCACACTTCCTGGATGCATGAAAAAGGAGTGCCAGCATTAGCATGTGGACACTCCATCACTACATCAGAGCACATACCTCAAATGGTCCACAGAGTCGTTGAGGGTCACAATGTTGAATACGATATTGGACTTGCTGTTGCGGTACACACTATTCATAGCAGCCACGGCAGCCCCCAACCTCTCCTCAGCTGCCGTGATGACCACTGGGATTTCAAGCCCTGTCCTGGTCCCATCAGCTTTGTGCTTAGCAGCAAAATCTGGCTCAAAGGGTAGTAGTGCACCAGGTGCTGTCTCTGTAAAGGGCCCCCCAAAACATTGACTTTATTAAAACATTCAAAATGAGAAAACATTGTACAGCTGGAGTTGTGAAAGTAGGGTTACCTGGACCTTCATGCCTCAGGAAGTCATTGAGGTTTAAGAGATTTCGTTGCAATACGATTAGAAAGGCAACAAGTAGCAGGACGAGGATGGCCACATTTACTGAAAAAGAAAAACAGACATACATTGAAATGAGGACTTCCGTATAATTAGAACCAGAACAACAGAATGTGGGTTAGATGAGTGTCTGTCTACACAGAATCATTAAACTAGTTATAAACTAGTGAAAATGACAGCGGGCTAAATGTGCGCAAACAACGTCCACAATGTTCAGGAGCTGTGTGCAGCATAATACATTGTATATCAATTAGACCTACCTTTAACTAGGGAACCCAATAGTAGTCTAATGTAATTGCATGTGTTTTAATTATGTCTACATTTGCCTACACTGTAAAGTCACAGCCATGTGGACCGGGAAGGTACTTACTTCTGCGCATTGTCATTGCTCCTTGACTGTACACCCCCTTAGTCACAGACACCGTGTTTCACCGTGTATTCATCTTAAATGAGTACAACAATACAATGAATAACGGATAGCCAACAATCAAAACATCTTAGGACACCGTTAGCTGAAGATCAGAAATAAAACGAGTATCGTCTTTAACCCTGTACCCGAACCTTATTTTTCCGTGCAACGCTTTTTAAACAGAGGGTAGGGAATGAAAGCGTTCGTTCCGAAATACGATGGAACCCCATGCTTACCTGGCCACAGCGAGATGTTCGACAAACGACCCCAGCTTCAAAGCCAAAATGCCAACTCAACATCAACAAGTTTTCAGTTCCTTCAATGTGTTTTTTTTAAGACCGATGCTGCGAACTGTCGAGGTACGATTGAGTTGTAAATGAACGAATGGACCTATTGCTAGGTTTATTAGTAGAGCAACGCCTTATCCGTATGATTTAGATATTCTCGACCACTTTTAACACGCCCTTAACCTTGATTGGCCTGTGCCCGGAAAACGGACTAAATAAATGCCTGATTAAAATAACATTCATATTTTAGGTAGCATTCCACATTATTTCACCGAATATTTGTATACACATAATCTATATATTTTAGCATGTTGATGGCATCTCTCCACGTTGTAAACATGCTTTCTAAAAACACAGGAAAAAGTAGCCTCAGACCGAGGTCCTGACCGTGGGTCCTCGGAAATTATACGTACGCTCTTTAAAACAGGAAGAGTAGTGCATGATTTTTATGTGTAGCGGTTGTATTTAGGATATTTCATTCAAGATGTTATCGATATTCAAAACGATCCCAACTCATATGGTAAGAATTGTAAAATGAACATTATGGGCATGCATGATGAAAAAAAGAATCGCTGAACCATTGTTGTTTAGTCGCCAACTAACGTTAGCTAAGACAGCCCACTAGCGGATGTTACCCTGAAGATGTTACCCTAAAAGCATCTTTGCTGTTAGCTGTCGAGTGAGCTTAGTGATACTTTTTATTTATTGTATGTATTTAGATGTATCAAAAGGAAGGTTTCGGTGGAAATGCAGCCAGTACATGCATCAAAACAATAATGTTGGTTCTTCCAGGCTTGTTTGTGACAGCTGGTTATCCAAGATGTAACCTAAGCATGTTCACCTATAGTTCACAAAATGAGTAGCTGCTAACCTGTACATTTAAAAAAAAAAATGTATGTTGCCTGTTTGACTTGTGTTCAACACCCCTCAGGATTACAAGGGCCAGAAATTAGCGGAACAAATTTTTCAAGGGATCATTCTGGTATCAGCGGTAAGTTATCAAATCATGTTTATAATCTTAATATAATGCAAGTCATATTTACTAGCCTATATTTAATGCAGTTTTATCCATTCATCTCTTTTCCCTTTCCCAGGTTATTGGGTTCTTATACGGCTTTGTCATTGAACAGTTTGGATGGACTGTGTACATAGTTCTGGGAGGTTTTGCTGTGTCCTGCCTGGTGAGTCTCTGATTTCTGTTTCATGGTTTTAATCTCTTAGAAATGGCTATGACTATAATTGTAGTAATCACCAAAGATTCTAGAACAGAGCTCTATTCTAGAATCTTTGGTAATCACATTCACTAAATACCAGGTAAAAGTTGCAGAAATCTACCAGATGATGTCCTAAAATGCTCTGTCATCCTCACAGCTCACCCTACCCCCCTGGCCCATGTACCGCAAAAATCCCCTCAACTGGCAACCAGCTCTACCCGAGACATCAGGAGACAGCCGTGAGAAGCCTCAGGAGAATCTTAAGAAGAAGAAACACAAGTAGACTGTCCATTCCCATTTCTGTCAATGCTGAGCACGAGTTTTGTATTCAAAATGTGAATCTTAAAGTTAATAATAGTAAAAGTTTGCCTATTTGTATTCAAAATTACATACTGATACTGAAATAAAAGAAATCACATTTCTTTACATTCCATATGAAGTCTGTGACTTTAGACAACTGACACCTCATACAGAACACTGCACTCTTTAAAGATACTTTATGAGATTTATTTAAAACTTCAATTGTAATATCTACCATAAGACTATGGCTACATGTTCTATTTACATATTAGATATATCTTTTCAGGATTTCCAGGGTTTTAGGAAAACTACAATTAAACATTGTTTTTGTTTTTTACACAACAAATCTTTACGTCATTATCTAATTAAAATGTTCATTAAGTGTATAAAAAACATGTCAGAGTGCTGCAATTGCATATCCAATATGAATGAAAAATTGCATTCGGTCAAGAACATTCTCAATACCGAAGTGAAACAACAGTACTACTATGAGAAATCTGTTCCTAACATACAGGACAATGATTGTAACAGACTATGATTCTGGTCAGAGTGATCCCATGTATCAGTAGAGGACCGATTGTCTCTTATGTAGCCCTAGCCTTTAAATGCAACATCCTCAAAGAACTTCAGCTGGTGAACCATCACAGCATAGGACTTGTATTTCTCTTCTCCCATTTCCTCCATTAGATGTTGCTGTGAAAGAAGTCAGTACATTAAATTAGTAGAACAGCAGTGAGTTATTCCCTCAATCATATCCTTCCTGAAAACCGCACAATATCTCTAGCACAACAAACCCAAGTTCTCTATGAGGATAACAACCACGGAGTCTTTGGCCTTTCCAGGCTGTGAAAACTCACCTCCCGTTTCTCCTCATCCTCCTCCTGCATGATGTCCAGAACTCTGTCCAGCAGCTTCACCCCCAGACCTTTCACCACGTCTGTCCGCAACTGTTCCACAGCTCTCCTGATCTTGGCAGGTCCAGATGTATCACCTTTGTGGAGAAGGACATTGAAACCAACTCTGACTATCTCCTTACCTAGTCAAAATCTGGTTTTGCGTTTGCAAGTCTTTTCGTAAAATAATGTCTTGGATTTTATTCTTCCATGTTTTACTAAAATCAACATGAACATGTGAAACAAAGCACCAACCTGCACAGAAATCGTTGACCTGGAAGTCTTCCTGCACATCCATGGCTTTCCCATGGAGGACCAGAGTGTCTTTATATTTATAGTTTATCTTAAACTCAGGCTGGGGTCTAGAACCTAGTCTAGGTCCATCTGATTCACTGGCAGCATCTCTAGAATCCATTCGTAATGTTTGTGTCATCATCTGCACCAAGTCCTGCATTTCACAGGATTCATTTTTCCTGAAGAATTGAATAAATAAAAAACATTTAGTAATATTTTTGTACACCTGGGGAAATTCAATCAATATCTTGCTCTGGGTGATAATCCTAAACACATAGAGAAGACTACGTTTTCCTCTAAAAGCTTTCAAAGCTAAAGAAATGTAACCAATATATTTGCAGGAAAATCACAGATGCTGAAAATGCTGAAGGACCATTTCCCTGTCAGATAAGTCACTGTAAAGCTCAATCTCATACTTGCACCCTTGCACATCTGCAGCACCCCTATGGGAACCACATTTGTAATGGCATGGGAGGGTGGACAAGATGTTGAGACATTCCACTTTATTCAAACTCCTTCAACTATAGACCCTTTCAACAATAAAAACAAAAACAATGCTTGAACGTTCTATTTGGGCCCCAATTTACTTCCTCTGCATTTAAGATAACATATGGAATGTTTAAAAGGAAGTCTTGTGGGGCCAACTATGATGCTGATAATGGAACTCTCTTGAAAGGGTCCATTGTCTTCCCTTTTAATACTTTACAAAAGTACTGCACTTTAGCAGTGCAAGGACACAAGCGTGAATATTGGGACAAATGGCTGTCATCCATTCTGTCAGCGCGAGCCCTTACCCCTCCCTGCCGTCCCCCTCGGAGCGGTCAGTGGAGCTGGTGGAGGAGTTGCACTCTTCTTCGTCTGAGCGCTGCCATGAGTGTCTGTCCTGTTTCTGGGAAGACACATCTGGCATTAAGTGCTGGATCTGAGTTCATACTAAAAATTCAGCCTCCATCTTCAAATAGTGAGGAAGTAAGGCCCAATCAATGAGTTATTAATGATATAGCTGAGTTGCATCCGAGTAACAATTTAGCATACAAGTGATGTGAGAATATTAATAGGATTCAAATTGTTGTGTCACATAAATAAACATCCTTGAGTGATATATTGTCATGGTGGATTTGGTTTTACGATACACATGACCTTTCAGCGGAGCGCATCTAATCAAACGGTTATACCACGCCTCTGCTCAATCAGACAATGAGGGTTACGGAGCGCTACCTTGCTTGTTTCCATGGATACACTGGCTGCCCTGTGGTAGTCTGGCTGGTCTGATTGTTTACAGCTCAGCAAAGCCACATCATATGACGCCCTTCTCATCGCCGGTACAACTGCAAAAACAGGCCAGGTCAACAAACAGAGTTATATCAATTGCACTTTGCCTTTCTTCACTGTAGACTACCTTCACCTTAGGTTCAAGTTCAGTTTATTGTCATGTACACTACACTACCGGTCAAAAGCTTGGGGTCACTTAGAAATTTTCATTCCATTCCATTACAGTATAGACAGAATACCAGCTAAGATCAGTTGCATTGTTTTATTAATCAGGGCAGCAGTTTTCAGGTTACATTATGTGCTTACAGAATTGCAAAATGGTTCTCCAATGTTTTCTCAGTTAGCCTTTTAAAATGATATCAGATTAGTATACAGAATGTGTATTGGATGAATGGTTGAACATTGGATGAATGGTTGCTGATAATGGGCAATGTAGATATTGCATTTAAGATCAGCCATTTCTTTCTACAACAGCCGAGAACCCTTTTGCAATTCTGTACATAATGTAACTGAAAACTGCAGCCCTGATTAAAAAAAAAATGCAACTGATCTCAGCTGGTATTCTGTCTATAATGGAGTGGAATGGAAATTTCAAAGTGACCCCAAACTTTTGACCGGTAGTGTACTCGAAAAGGATTTATCAAAATGAAGTTTCTTGTGCTCAAGACCTAGCTCAACTTTAGAGAATAAATTAAATAGTAGTAGGGCAATTCCATGTAAAACTGTCACATCCATAACGGCAACACAATGTCATGGTATTTAGTTGGCGTTATGGATGTGACAGTTTTGCGTGGAATTGCCCAGTAATAAAAAAGGTATATTAGTTGTGTGTATAAAGGTATATTAATTAATAGTCTATCAATAGAGACTGTTAAGAGGGCTGAGATCTTTCTGTTAGCATATGATTTGGTTCTAATCCAAATACCCACATTTGCATCCTAGTTCTCCTGAAAGAACCTTAAGCTGGTATTTTAGTGAAGCTGTGTGGATATACCTGGTTGATTCAGGTGTTCCTGTGACTGCCTCAGTCTTCTCCTTTCTCGTGCTGACAGTGGGCGATCCTGACAAACAATTCATGTGATTTTTTTATTTTTAGATCAACAAGCGTAGTGAAATGAGACTGTTTGAAGTGAAGCGCTTAACGTCTTCTAGCACAGCTGGAAATATGAGGCATGCTTCATCCCTTCCCCAAGTGCCTGTTGTAGGGGACTGTGGACTTTGTAAAGTGCTTTGAGATTATGCCAGTTATTGATGCAATTTGAATGTATGAACTGAATATAATTGAATCTCAATTAGGTTTAAAGGGAAGTTCCAGCATTGTTGGACCTGAGACCATGTTGTTAGATGTCTTTAAGTACTTTCATTTGGGACAGAAATGTTAAAGATCTGTTCAGTATTAAACTAGCTAGCCAGCTACCGACAATGCTATCTTCAAAGTAAGCTGCTTTTTCACCACTGTCAAGGCCAAACATGTCATTAAGTGCCAGCCAACATGGACAGGATCTCAGGTTTCAGTAAAGAAATTGTATAATATAAGTGTCTGAAGTTAGCCCACACTCATAGTGGATACTGACTTTTTGTCCCTAATGAAAGTACCTAAAGACATCTAACAATAGGACTGAGGTTTAAAAATGCTGGAAGTACCCATTAGGGAGCTATCTTACCAGTGGGACAGGTGTCATTCTGTCCTTCGGGCAGGACTCCGAAGGTGTTACTTCAGATGGCACTCTGTTTTTCACCATTACAGGAGCACATAACGCCTCAACAGGAGGGGGTGGCAGGGGTCTGGAAGCTTTTTTATCCTAACAGAGTAGAGATAAGCGCATCTCAATGAGCTGTTGATGACTTACACATTTCTATGCTTTTCTGTAATTTTTTTCACACAGAGTTTGGTTGAGACTTTCTAAAAAGTAATACTATGAGTAAGAATGTGCCCTTATCTCTTCCATATAAAGGTCATGGGTTGTATAAAATCCAGACAGCACAGACACTAATATAACAACATGTATGACACCTAATACATGTCACAACTATGCTTTGGTTGTCTGTATAAAGCCTTTGTGGACACAACATCAGATGTGTCCACATCTCTGTTCATATCTTGATGACAGTGAGTGCAGTCGCTTCACCTTGCGCTGACCCTCCAGGCCTGACTCCCTGTTCCTCTGGCGCCGCTGCCTCGGCTTTGACGGCTCCGAGGAAGCCACGGGCCGATGAAGGACAGGAGGCTCCCGCTCAGGGACAGGGGGAAGAGCTGCCGAGTCTACAGGCTCCTGTTCCAACACACACAAGAAGAGAGGGATCATTGGCAACGCAAGACTGTAAACATCTCCATATCAGGGGTGCGTTTCCCAAAACCATTGTTGCTAACCTGTTAGCAACTTAGTTGGTTGGCAATGGGAAATTGCATTGCAACTTACTTAGCAACTATGGTTTTGGGAAACGTGCCCCAGAATGGTAATGGCAGCCAAGGGCCATTAAAAGGGCCATTCATGCCAGGAATGATAACTATAAAGATAATTATAAGGAAAGTCTCTCCTCAAGTTGATGCTTGTGATGGCTAAAATTGAATGGATTCTGATTGTCAGCTTTTTATTGTTCTCAAAATCGCACTGAAAGTGATCCCCAACGATTATCGTTCTTCATGTCGTTATTGTTAGAGTTTATGTGTGGATGCTGTCATTCATATCAGCTAGAGCAGTGGTTCTCAAACTTTTTTCAGTGATGTACCACCTGTTAAATATTTTTTCAGCCAAGTACCCCCTAACCAGCGCACAAGAATTACCGTTATGCTTCAACCACGACTCCATCGTTTGAGTTTTGACAGTGATTGACAGGTGATGGCGGGTGGCATGTGACAGGTTGGGTCGAACCATCCTGAACCATCCGTTTTTAGGATAATGAAATTGAATAGCCTACTGAAATATAAAATTAATTTTATGAACTTATATTTTCCTGAAATATTTATTAAATAATTGTTTTTAAAGTATTTTTGCATGGATTCTACTTTTTAAATATATGTATATTTTAAAATCTCACCCCTGGAGTGCCTTCACGTACCCCCAGGGGTACGCGTAATTTGAGAACCACTGAGCTAGAGTGATACTTTTTTTTGTTATGCTTTTTGGGTGTAATATAAAGGAAGCACAGGCCACTGATAAATGTACAAATTGCATGATGTCTTTCTCTGGCAGGGCTCCAGAGTGCGACCAATTTGGCCTAATTTTTCAAAAGTGCGACCAGCTATTCGAGAGAGGAAAAAGCGTCCGCATTGAAACTCTACCTTTGGTTCGATAACAGACACATATTTGGCCAATATCGTGGTTTAAACAAATCACAGATAGTGAAGGGCGGGACCTCCCCTCTGATTGGCCGTGGCCCAGTACCTGTGTGTAAATTTAAAAATGCGTGTGCTGCAGAGAGAGAGAGAGAGAGAGAGAGAGAGAGAGGGGAGGTCAGAGACCCGTCAGATAAACAGAGTGGATGTAGTCCAAGATGATGATCAAGTTTATCGTTGCCTACGATAGGCCTAGTGAAACTTCCCTTCACCAAGTTGAGTCCGAAATAATTATTCACCAGAAAAATAGTTTGAACGTAAACCCGACGTACAGGAATGCCACTTGCGCCAAATTTATAGGAGTCATTGCAGACGAAAAGACGTCTTAAAATTGCGAACAATGCATACAACGACCGAACGACAGAGATACAGATATCGCCGAAAAGGAGTGCGTCATTGACCGCAGTTACATGCAGGGAGTAACCCGGTTTTCAACAGCAATATTCGTTTAGCGCACGAGTTGTGTAAACTCATTTGATGGCATCAATCAATTTAATCCGGTATTTGGCGCAAACCGAATATCGCTGCTACATTTAAAGCCCGAATATTCCCTGCATGTATAACTGTGGTCATTGTGTACGGTGAATTGAATGGACACATTTAGATCGAGCATGGCAAGTCATTGCAATAGCCTATAATAATAGGCCTACCATTTCGTTTATGCATTAACCATGTTCTTCTTGAAAATGTAAAAATACTCAAATTAAAAAGTAAATTGCATTGTGGGGCTGTCAAATGATTATTGCAATCATCATTGCAAAATCACATAAAAATCCCCCAGGCTACTTGGAACATCTCTTTAAATTGTGCTCAAATACGTTTCTATGGAAGATGCTAGCATGGCGAGCTGGTTTAGCCAAGGCCTAAAGATCATGAAGGATAGTATGTAAAACATTGAGCCATGAGATGTGCAGTTTGAAGCCCTTAAAAGACGTGCACGGTTCATTTACTCACTGTTATTTTTATTTAATACATCTTGAGATGTTTTAAGTTTAAATTTCAGCTCAGTGAAGCAATTAAAGCACCAACACTTCATTAAGTTACTTTTCTTGTAGAATTGTAAATCATAAGTCATAGGACAACCTATATAGGACAGTAATTAAGGAAAAAAAGTGAACCTGCTGCGGTGTTAAATGCGATGTGGTTGAAAATGTGGGTGCACCTAACTTTTGTGCTGGTGCACCTAAGAAAAAAAGTTAGTCTGGAGCCCTGTCTGAAGAA
This sequence comes from Alosa alosa, assembly GCF_017589495.1. NCBI lineage: Eukaryota > Metazoa > Chordata > Actinopteri > Clupeiformes > Clupeidae > Alosa > Alosa alosa. Next base: position 20,285,485 of record NC_063198.1, read on the forward strand.
CGGAATAATCATCTCAGTGCCTGAATCTGAGTGCCTGGGACTATGAATTGAGTTTTATCCTCATGTTCTTGTATCCATAGTCAAGGTATTGATAACAAATGGAGCAAATGGTATTTAAGGTGGAATAAGACAAAACACAGACTTACCATTACTGGCACTGGAACAAAAGGCTCCAGGAGCTTCTCTGTTGATTCCAAGGTCCCCTATGAAGAGAAGAAAGCTATGTATGAGTCTATACCAAGTACTAACATGCATCTGAAACCTCCACAACTTAAAGATAGAACTCATTCTATCTCATCTCAAGGTAGTGACATCTTACTTGAGCCTCTTCAACATGTTTGGGGTCAGCTTCTTTGAGAAGTGTCATTGTGTCATCTTTCATGTCCTGGATGGCCGGGGAAGAGGGGCTATTGTGTTTCCCTAAGACATCCGCTACAAGTTCAGGCTCATAATGCTCCAGATACGCCGCATCTGGCATCCTTGGAGGAGCTGTTGTTGTAACGTTCAGCGCGGCTTCCTGGAGTAATTTTACAGTGTCCTCTTTACTGTCCATATCGGCAGAAAGCGGCTGTATTTCCGCTAAGGGTTTGTGTTTGTTCACAGATGCTGGGATGACGTTGGAGGCAACAGGGCATTGTGATATTGGCCCATTTGATACCCTCCTCTCTTCCCGCTCATAGAGATCCTGTTCCAGCTTACGTGGGTGAGGCTGAGGGGCAGAGGCATCAGGTTTCGGGGTCCTCTTACTAACTGTGCGCTTCTGATTGAGGCCAACATTAGGCTTTTGATCAGGCACTGACTTAGGCGTCCTCACTTTGCGAGGCTTTGGTTCCTCAAACTCCAGTGGTTGCATAGCAATGTCAATATTACTGATGGTTGCTATGGAGTGCCCAGTTGTGTTGAGGATATCTGGTGTTGGAGATTTCGGTGGTAGAGGCATCTTTGATAAGGCTTTCTCTTGTTCACCATTTGATACATGTAGGCTGTGATGTGATGGATTGTTCTCTTCTCTCTGTCAAACATCAAAAGGTTGTTATAACACTATATTATAACACTGTCATGTGCAATTATGTGAAACACATTCTGTAGTAACATTATTTCTGACCGAATTGTAACCATGAAAGGTAGGTTACCATGTTAACAATGATGATAATTTGTATGAGTTGTATAAATGTTGCGATGGTAAATGTTAAATTATCACTGTTCTTTGCTCAAGCAATTTTAAAATTAAGTTGACTTCAACAGGCAACTGATACATATGTGATTGTGTGTCTACAATGACTGGGCATGACAAAGACAACTATGACCCCTACCTTTTTCGCTCTTGTGTTGGACTTGATCTGAGGTAACGCTGAAGGGAGATCATTTTTGACCGGACTCGCAATCACAGATCCACCACTGTTGGGCTTGTTCTTAATGGCTTTATTTCTGGATTTGGCAGCTTTTCTAAATAAGAGCCAGATTAATACAATTACAATGAGATATGATTATCATCAAGAATGTTATTGCAGTAAGTAAATGCATGTATTTCAGTAGATTCTCCCAGTTATTCCACAACTTTTCAAGTACCCTCTGCAAAAAGGCAGTATAGTGAAGAAGTTGGACCTTTGCAAAATATGTCATGCTGCCTTCTCTTCCCAATCACAGGCAGACTATGTTATTCAGTCAACAGCAGTGGCCTGTAAGACACTGTCCAGCCCAGCCTTAGGCTGCGTTCCAATATGCACACTTCTGTACTTACAGCACCTAATATGAGTGCACAAGTGCATTGACTCATATTAGGTATTGTAAGTACAAAAGTATGTGAATTGGAACGCAGACTTACTCTTTGGTGGCCTCCAGGAACATGGCGATCTGCTGCTTGATGAAGGGCTGCCGAAGGATCTGCTTGACGTCCGGCCGGTCCTCTGGCCTCTTACACAGCATCCTCCTGATGAGCTCCCCCAGCTGAGGGTCGTACTTACTGGGCATCTGAGGAAGCTGGGTGCGTCACAAGGAGGAAAATTATTACCACACAACATTACCATGGGGTAAAATGGGGTACGATAGACAGAGTAACAGTGAAAGGAGCAGCAGAAGTGGAAAAAACAGCAGAATTGTTGTTAGCCTGAACTTTTGACCTATGCATTCCAACCAGCCTGCATGAAGTAGCCTATAGCATGAGATCTGTAAATCTTTAAGGAGGTGTATGAAAAACTTTAACTCCTCTGAGAAAAAGTAAGTCAATAACTAGTAGACATGCAACAGTTGCAGACCCTTTTGCATGCCTTCTGCTTCATTTTACAATTAAGATACTTTTACAGAAAAAGTTCCAGCTGAGGTTTGATTGGCATACCTTTCCTTCCACAATGCGATATGCAAGTGAGTTCATGTCTTTAGCGTTGAAGGCGTGTTTAAGGGTGGACATTTCATAGACACAGCAACCAAGAGCCCACACATCCGACTGCAGAGAAAAACACATCAAATCCTTATGGAACTGATAACGTATGCAAGACACATTTGACATACCGCAGCTGAGCATTTGATCATTGCAGCTGATACTTTATTTTTCAGTGCAGTACAGTCAGAATGATCTATGGACATTACCTTGTGGTTATAAGGTTTGTTGGAGAACAGCTCAGGACTCATGTAGTATGGGGTTCCTATGAGAGTGCTTGCCATATCGTTCTGATTCTCTAGAACCTTGGCGATACCCAGGTCCCCCACTTTGATTATGTTTGTCTTGGTCAGGAAGATGTTCTGGGTCTTGAGGTCTCTGTGCAATATACGCTTTTCATGCAGATACTGCCACAGTATAAAGAAATTTGAACAAAGATCAATTGAACAATGTCAAGTTGTGCAAAGAAAATTCATTCAATTCATTCAAAATTCATTCAAAAATTCACATCAATGTTACTCATCTGGAACATAGTCCTAGCTGCTACAGACATGAGTGTTATCACAGACACTTGAATTATGCCAGTACCTGAAGAGCCATGGCGATTTGGACAAACCACTCTACCACCTGTCTCTCAGGTAAGAGCTCGCCTTTCTGTTGCTTGAGCCGGTGGTATAAGTCTCCACCTTCACAGTAGCCCATTACTATATAGAGTTGACAATCATCTCCTTCCCATGATTCCCTGTAGGTCACGATGTTGGGGTGGCGAAGCTGGGAGAGAAGCTGGGCTTCCTGTTCAGCCGACCTCCTCTCACGCCGTGAGGAAGTTTTCAAGTTCAACTTCTTTATGACATACTACAACAACAAAAACAAAAACAAAAAAAACAGAAGGGAGGGTAGAACAAACTATATGGCTTACAAAGCAGCAAACACACAACTGGTGGTATCGTCATAACGTACATGGCGTCTTACAGGTTATGGGGTCTTACTAAAAAGAACTATAGTAATACTATCAGATTTCTAGTAGTTCTATGGTAGTGTATAGGGATAATACTTCTATAATGTTCTATTATACCGCCATACTGTAATATCCTTACCCTCTAGTGTTCCTATCATAGATATTGATGGTAATTTTGATACCATAGATTTAATAGAGACCCAGTCAGACCAATAGTATGAAAAAATCAGGAACAGAGTTTATTTACAATGATGTGCATCAAGGGAGAGACAGCATGACTTCACCTAAAGATCCATCAGCTGCTCTAACTAGACAAGGAAATTAGTTAGAGTTTAAGTATCCTTCCAGGCTGACGGGAGATGGCGTTGGTCATCCCATCTCACGTGGACTACACTGAATCAGACCCTGATTAATGGCAGCCTGGCAATCCGGAGCAGATAGCTACTGACGCAGCCATGCAGAACAGTGAAACACTGCAAAGTCATATTCCCGCTTATCTCTAAATACAGTCACACACAGATATACACAGGAAAAGTACAGATATCATACAGTCATTACCTAGAATCATACTTTTAGTATCAAAGTGACCTACTACTGAGAAATGCAGAACATTAAACCACATATTGGAATATTGGACATAATGCAGAACATTAAACCATATATTGGAATATTGGACATAATGCTCTATACATAGACTGTATATATAGAACAGTCTATGGTTCTATACATATGTATATATCTATGGTTCCTATAGTACAGTCTTATATATACGTATGTCCCAAAATACTAAGTTATACGATAGTTATTTTTCGTAAGAGATAGTACCATGTATAATAGGCTACACAAAATCTGGGTTATCTGACAATTTAACCCTCTCTTGTTAAATCAAGTTTGCATAATGTCCTGACGTTTCCAACTGCCAGCGTCTAGGGTAGGGGTTGATTTAATTTGTCAGTTTGACCAACAAATTAAGCTATAGTCTAAGCTATACGTGAGATTTCCATTAGCCAGCTGCAATTAGAAGTGTTACAAAATCTTTGCAAGGCGCAGTTATTAATAATGTTAGTATTAGGTTCTATTCGTTTTACAGAATCCAATCTGATGTCATTATGCAAGGTAAAACCAGTCTATGGTAAAACCAGAGAGTGTTGAAGCGGGGCGATTAGAACCTAGTTATCAAGGATCTTTGGTAAAACTAACGTTAGGGTGATTTTGACAGTGGGCTTTTATAGCGAACAGTTAACTTAGCTTACAATTCTAAGACAACCCTACTTACAAAGTATATTTCATATCGGTTGTCTTATCAGTTGTGCTATGTTACCAAATACAACAAAGTTTCATTAGTTTGTCTCAATGCGCCCCGATTACAGAAAAAGCAACATTACCACAGCTAGCTAACTGAACGATAGCTAAGTTAGCACTACTTACCTGTTTTCTGTCTGTTTTGTGCTTCACGAGATGTACCTCTCCATAGCTGCCTTTCCCAACAACCCTGACAAAAATGTAACTATCCATTAGGCTTATGTAAAATGCTAATTATTTTATTTCTAACATCTTGCTAGATCACTACAATCACACTGGATATCATGATGTTTTAACAGGTAAGATTTCGAAGTTCGTCTAACTACTAGCTGTTTACATCAGCATGCATACACAGGAAATATAATGCCCCGTATGGTCGTCACCAAGCAACAAACAACTTAATTTTGTACTTTTTCACTGAGCCTATACTGTTTAGAGTGTTACATTGCCCTCTATTGCCCTCTGTCGAGGTGGAGCAGAACGCACAAATGCACAAACCATGACTTCTGATCATAGAAAACGGCTTAGCCTACATTCTCAGCCTGAATTCAATTGTGGTGAATAACCACAGAGAAACATTGATGTGCGGACGGTTTATACAGGTAGGCCTACACGACTAATATATAATTGATGAAATGAAAGGGTTGTGTACGGTGATGGGATGAGCAAGAAAAGAGGGGGAGACCTGAAATGATAGTTTAATAGAATATAATAATAGAGCCTTTGTCCACTCATGTGGACATTCATTTTTGGCCCCACTGACACCTGGTAGGCCTACATAGCAGCTACAAGACTTCACAATGAATAACAACAACCACACAGGAACGTCATACACCATGAGCTGACAGACACATGAAAGGAGGTGTAGGGTAACAAGCCTACAACTAGATGTACCGCAGAGCGGTACAAAATATGACCGCCGCCCAGTCCAGCACATTTTTTCCACAAAAATAAATCACGCTGAAAGATTCTTGATATGATTCTAACTGTCTCACTAAATTGCATTATCCACACTCAATTCTCACTGGTATCTGCTAGACAACAAGTACCAAAACATGATTAGTTCATGGATTTCACATGTAAAATTGATTTTATACAACCCCACCCCCATCTTGCCTGTTCATAATTCTGAGAAATTCTTGAATTGTGTGCATGTGTGCGTGCACACGTTTATGTTTATGTGTGTGGGTGGGTGTGTGTGTGTGTGTGCGTGCTTGTGTGTTTGTCTGCGTATGTGTGTTTGTGCATGTGCATGCATGCGTACATATGTCTACTGTGTGAGTATGTGTCATATGATTACTGTGAATGTATGTGTGTGCGTGTGTATCTGTTTATGCACATGTGTGCACATGGAATGGGTTAACATGACCCCTGGAGGCAAACATACAGAAAAAATTGGTCATCCTAGGCTCTACGGTTCTCAAGATATTCACAGAAAACTGTGTCTGCCCTACCCTCCTTTCGGGGGGTCCAGTCCAGTGGGGGGGCTACAGATCAAAACGAAAAACGATGGTTCCATGCTATCCATGTGGGGTTACATGCCCACCAAGTTTCGTGTACCCCGGTCTTTCAGTGTCCCGGGAATCCTTGACGGAAATGTGGACATGCGAAAAAAAACAAACATTATAATTAAAAAATATAATTAAAAAATATAATTAAAAAATGATATTATTATGACCGCTTCGCTGCGCGGCGGTCATAATAATATAAAAGCAAAAAGCGTGTCAAATCAGATAGGTTGTTGCTGCACTGTCTCAAATTTTCTTCAGACCTTGTCTATATCAAGAATGGGTTTCAAAACCAAGGCATGAAAAATATTTGGCAATATTGTAGCCTACCATAGATAAATACATTGAGTCGAAATCATTGTTCGAAATCATTGGCCAAGAATGAAAACATGTATACAATGTAACCAAGTAAGTGAGTAAGTAGGCCTAAGTGCATGAATGAAACATGGTACATCAATTGGCACTTTATACACAAAATGACTATAAACTGGGCTATTCCCATGTTGATTTTCGTGTTCCTACTAGCTACCCCACATACCATTTAGTCCTATAACCATTTCCAAAAAATGCAAACACACCTTGTTTTATCCTTAATATCTTCATGTGCATGTGTTGCAGAGACCTCAATTATTGGCTCAACATTAATAAAGTATTGTATTTGCAGACAAAATAATGATTGGTGCCATGTGGATACAAAACATGAGTTTACAACACCCTCAATATCACCAGTTTTGCACTTTTTTCCATAGGGCCTTATATAAAACTAATGAGCATGCAGTACAAACTTTTAATGATCCAATCATAACGAGAACATGTCTGTCTTCCACCATAGAAAGTTTGGGCAGGCTAGGAATAATACTTCTCATTGGCATTGGAGTTTAACACAAATATTTTACAGGTCTCAGTTTTAGGACCTAAATATTATGTAGACAAACTTTGAGCAAAATCTGAGACAGTGCAGCAACTTTCCTGGATTTTGTCTGATTTAACACGAAATGACTCAATAAATGAGTAGGCAGTAGTTCAGTTGGGTGGAGAAGATATTGACAGAAAACGGCCTAAATAGCATAAGAAGCCTAGACATTTTTAGGATGACAACATATCTAAATTAAGTAATTTGTTTAATAATTCTTTTTTGTTTGTTTTTGGGCTGGCTCACCATCTTAGTTTTTCTAAACATATTTCCGTTTTATTGTCCAATATTTTATGGAGTCCCTCAATGTTATACATACATGATATCCGCCCATTTTATTGTTTTTAATTTCATCAGAGACAACAACACCATTTCCAACTACAGGTATGACACCCATTCATATGACACAGCATTTCATAACCTGCTGGGAATAGTCCTCATAATTCATAAAGTGTAAACAAAACATAATGACTCATAATAAAATTGAAACAGACTATTTTAACTAGAACAGTTCATTATTTAATTAAAACTCTTTTGCACCGTGACTCTGTCATGATAAATATACTAAACATTCTCTGAAATGATGGCTAGGACCTGTGGGAAGTTTTGAGGGATCGAGCTCTGGACTCTTAAATGTTTAGACAATGGGGCCTGGCAATATTGTTTAACACAAATATTTTACAGGTCTTAGTTTTAAGACCTAAATATTATGTAGAGAAACTTTGAGCAAAATCTGAGATGGTGCAGCAACCATTTTTCTGGATTTTGTCTAATTTAACACGGAATGACTCAATAAATGAGTAGGCAGTAGTTTAGTTGGGTGGAGAAGATATTGACAGAAAACGACCTAAATAGCATAAGAAGCCTAGACATTTTTAGGATGACAACATATCTAAATTAAGTCATTTGTTTAATAAAATGTTTTTTTTTTTTTGTTAATAGTTTGAACACCGTGTGACTTCATTCATCCATACTGTGATGTAGGCCTAACTGTCAGAATTAGGCTAGGCTACACAAGACATGATAAGTTCCAGTCCGATAGCCTATGGTTAGCCTATTGTTAGCTGCACTAAATTGAAGACCTAAATCTGAAATTTGACTGAGACCATTATTTTGAAAGTGTGTACTGTTGAATCATCTTTCCATACCTTCCCTTACAAAAAATAACTGCAGTTATATTCTGCAGTTATTTTACAGTTATTCTGAATTCTGAAGCACAATGTAACACAATAATGTTGTTATGCCCAAAATATTGCATTTCTACAGTAAAATCTGCAGTATTATGTAGTGCAATACAGTTTTTTCATGTCCAAAATATTACATTCCCGGCATATGAAATAATTTACCCAAAACTGATACTCTTTTTGATACTCAGTTTTGACTCATGCTATTTTATAAGGGTTATTCTATAAATCTGTCTTTGATTTGTAATTTATTCAGAGATTATGTCAAGTCCTCTTTGGCTCCTGTTGGCTGAGTACTGCAATGGGAAGGACACTGGTAGACAGAAACCTGTGAGAATGGTCTCCCTGCATGACGAGCCACCCTATAACCATTATCAGTTCACTGGCTTACTCATTCATTGCTTATTCATGGACACGAGATGGGCAATGTAGATGGCATATCTACATGCTTGTGCTTTAAAACTGTTTACTAATTAATCACGGGTAAATTGCTGTACAGCAGATTATTGATGTTGACAAAACAAGCATTCTTTATAACATTTTGCTAAACATCTCCCTTAATCCTTTCTCAAAGGTAACATGAATATTCAATCTCTGTTCAGCACCTGTGGTACATGACTCCCAAACAAGGCACCTCATCATTACAGAGCACATGCCAGTTGTCTTGTGCTACTGTTGGCAGTTTAGTACTTGGCCTTTGCAAAGTGCTTTGACATAGTGTCTACTGTTGCCATGTAAACATGCCAACATATATGATTATGCCCATGGAGTATGTGTTGTGACAACAGTGATTTAGGCTATAAAGTCTTGATTGTCTCATTGTCGCCAATATACAGTGCATCAGCAACACAAATGCAATACATCCTGTATCAAAGCAGTCATAACTAGCAGCTTTATTGGCCTTGAGTATGGTGTGTCTCTCAGCTGCAGTACGTTGGATGGCACTCATGATCAATCAACATGGCACACAGAGCTGTAAATCCAACAAGACCAGACAGAGACGGCAATGGCACTGCGAGGGCTAAGGAGTGTACTGACAGCTTATCTGTGGTTCCCAAGGTAACACTGACTGACCACAGACTTCACTAGAAACTGAGGTCTGTAGTTGGCGAGTGAGTCAAAAGACAAATCAAAATCTCTTCACGGTCAGAGCCAGAGGTGTACATTGGCTGAAAATGGCTTCTGTTTCTCTCCTTGCCACTCTGTTTTTTGCCAGCTTCTTCCAAAGAATTGGTAAGATGCATATTGTTATTCGAATTGTGTAGGCTAATAGCAGTTTCCATTTTCTGTGAATTCCATGTGAAAAGTTTTTATGTGAATCTAAATGTATGTACTGTACATGAACATTGTTAACTGGTGTGACTTTTTGAGGGTTTCTCTGCATAGTTAATAGGTGTACCTATTAGGGAATTACGTTTGAAAGTACAGTACTGATTCTGTGTTTTGGGGCTGTAGAAACATTTGCTTAAGTAGCGCTCGTAGTCCTGGACCAGTAAATAAAGCACTAACATCAACCTATAGGCCTGGGAGAGAGGTAGGCTATGCATTAATTGATTAACTTACAAAATGAGTTAATGATTTGAACAGTTGACAATTTTATTGCCTCCAACAGCAGTGTAACACAGCATTAAACTAGGAGAAATAGATAATTAAATAAAAAGGAAGAGCTCTTTAAACAACAAAAACATGAACATCTAAGGAAAATTTGAATTCCGTCCCTTATCCCTAGCTGTGTGTGTGTGTGTGTGTGTGTGTTGTGTGTGTGTGTGTGTGTGTGTGTGTGTGTGTGTGTGTGTGTGTGTGTGTGTGTGTGTGTGTGTGTGTGTGTTGATTCAAAGAGTTCAGTCCATTGAATGAATGAGTGTTAATTCCAAAAGTTCAGTTTATAGTGTGGTTTATATTGGTAAATTAATCAAACATGTATAATTGAATTTATACACATGAGAGAATGACTGGTGCATTCATTGTTGTTCAAAAAGAAGCGGGCAGGAGGCATGATGTTTAATAACGCACACCTGCAGCTTACTGCACACTAGTTCCACTGTGTGTTTTCCGAATGCTAAGAAGAAGCCTTGCTTCGTTGCTAAGAATTTGACTCAGCACGGCTTGTTCTACCAAGCACGAATCCTTGACTTTGAGAAATAGTCAAAGATCTGAAACATCCACCTAAAGTGGGAAATAAATGGTGAACATGAAACAATATCAACATTTTATAGTGGACCAGTCCAGACCTCAATCCATAAAAAAGTGAGCACAAGGCCAGAGTGATGGCAAAGAATTGTTCCTGCCTCAAAACCTGTATTGCTTCTAAAAAGGTGCAGTCTAGAATGGCAACGTCACAACTTTTTCTGTTTTGGGGTTGTATTTGCCAGGGGTATGAATAATTTAGTACTTAACTGTAAAATAGGCCTATATGTAGGCTACTCAAACTACTTGATTGACTAAAAACATTTGCTATCTATTGTTTATTTATTGTATAATAAATATGTGATTTGTGCCCTGAGAAAGCAGAGAGAGGATGTCAATGTTTCTTGCTTGTACATGCACATTCTGATGTGGTGTTCACTCTCTGAGCTATTTGCAGTGACAACGACATCAACTACAATCCCAACCACCCCAACAACAACTACCCCATCCACCCCTGCTCCAACTACTCCCAGCCCAGGTGCTAATATAATGGTGATCTGTTATTGCAAAAGCTGATTTAAGTAACACAGATGTATCGAGTATAAACAGAGAGATGTATTTCTTATTAATGTTTCACACTCCCTCTGATGGCAAACAGTGACATATCACCCTCCATGACATGTCAGCCTGGTTGTTTTATTCTGCTGTTAACTTTTATCCTGCGCTGCAGGTTACTGAGGGGTGATGGAATGGCTTTGCGTCCTGACTGAATATTTAATAGACTATAGAATCAAAGAGCTTACATAACGGCTAAATGCATTCTGTCAGTGGATCGTTTGGGAATAACACCACATGCTAATCACAATGCATTACCAGTTCAGTGAGAGGAAAAGTTGAAAGTGTCTGTGCTGAAAGCTGTGCTCTCTCCTCAGAGTTCATTGACCTGCCTGACGTTCTGGAGGTCACAGAGAGCACTCGTCCGAGGAAAGTGATCTTGGAGTTCCAGATCGCGAGTGCCAACCCTGACCCTGATGTCCAGATCCTCTCTATCACTCCAGACAACCCTGTGCTTGAGGATCCCATCGTCAACCCAACAAACGTTTCTGGTGTCTTCAGTGTCCAGGTTGAATAATGTCACCTAAAAACAGATAGATAGATAGATAGATACTTTATTGATCCCCGAAGGGGAAATTCAGGGGGTCTCAGTAGCATACAGACATCACACACAACATGCACTTACAGCAGAAATGGTAAATATAAGTATAAGTATAAACATATAACCAAACTCCACTGTACAATAGAGACAGTAGAAAACATCACAACCAAGTAGTCATCTTGGTAAATGCTTGAAGCAACAAATACAAATGGCTTGATAAATGTTTTCATAAAATTGTGTTCCTCTGTTAGATTGTTCTGAATGGCTCTCTAGATTATGAGACTACAAATCTCCTGACCATACGTCTGGGCATCAAGTCACCCTCTGGCTTTGTGGAGCGGACCTTCAGCCTAAGCGTCACCGATGCCAACGAGCCCCCTCAGTGTGATGCCCACTTCCAGCTAGGTGAAGAGTTTCCCCTCAATGGCAACCTGACAGCTCATTTGCTCCATGGCTGACTTTAAAGCAGTCCCCCTGGACAGGCGACCTGGACAGTACTTGATCTCTCTCTCTCTTGTGCGGACGTGGCCCTGATGTGGCATCCAATCAGGCCCAGAGCTGTGCCAGTTAACGTGTCCCAAAGGTGGCAGGGAGCCATCATTTTCAATTAGGGTGTCAAGGTTAATAGATTTATGTGCTAATAATGTCACAGAAGGTGAATTTGATGTGTGAAAATCTTTACGTAGGTGCCGTGGTTCAGGTTCCGGAAGACAGCCCAGCTCCTGTGAGACTTTACACGGTTCTAGCGAGGGAACCGGATGATAACGACACCATAACGGCATGTATCACTGGCTGGCTTTCATGATTCATGGCAGATATGTCTTAGAAGTGCAGTGTCATCACTGTCCATTGCATCACTTTGAACACTTGGATGAGTTTTAATATAAAATATCCAAGTGTTAGGAAGTTGTACTTACTCACTGACCCCCCCCCCCCACACACACACACTCTTCCATTTCTCATGTGCATGGTTGAGAAGGTTTTCATCATGTGTCATCCACATTTCAGTTCTCCATCTACGAAGTGCAACCAGTATCCTCCTCAGCACAATTTCACATCGACGACAAGGGCAGCATCACATCCAATCAGACCTTCGATTATGAGAGAGGCCCGAGAGTGAGTGAGAACACAGTGGAGACTTTTAGGGCTCTGCACAGTCACCATCTAACCTTTGAGACTTTGAGTGGATTTTTTTTATTTTTTATTATTTATTTAAAAAAACAAAAAACATTTGCTGTTGCAGCAATTTACTGTTTCGGTGGTTGTGACAGACCGACAGGGAAGCAACTGCACAGGGTCTCTCCTTATCAAGGTCCTGAAAGTTTACTCCGTGCCCCTGGACTTTCTGTGAGTTGAATGATCGATATGATAAATATGGCATAGGCTGATATTTTGCAGTTGTATTGATTTGGAGTCTACAGTGCATAAGCTATAAGGCAAAGTGCCCTGAGCCTTCTCTTCTGTTGATCACATAGCTGTTCTTCAGTCTACCCTCACAGAATGTCACCATCTTGGAGAATGAAGGCAGTGAGAGCACTGTTACCACGGTAACAGCTGACCCCAATGTCACAGATGTGCGCTATACTTTCATAAAACCATACTCACCTTTCAAAATTGGCCAAGGTAAAGAACTGCCTGCAGACATTTTTATAAGTTTTCTTTTAAAACAATAGCATATTATGTGCATAGTGCACAGCATGTTTATAATGCATATTAATAAGAATGTATGGGCCGTTTCCCTGTACAAGCCTATCCTAGACTACAAGCTTTTTTCAATGTAAATCTCCATCAAAGCTTTGTTTTAGTCCAGGTTAAAGCTTACAACTACAGGAAACCAAGTTTAGTATAGTAAGCTTGTACATGTATAAGATATTCAGTACTTTGCTGCAGAGGATGGTGTCATCAAGACGAGCTACAATTTGGACCTGGAATCAGACCGGACCCTGGAGAAGAGTATTCTGTTGGTCCGAGCATTCAGCATGTCTGAAGACCGCAGCGGAACTGCCACAGTCACTGTCTATGTGCAGGATGTCAACGAACATGCGCCTCTCTGCGTCCCCCCTGTGATTGTGTGAGTGTGCTTCTGTCCACCACTCCAAGACTGCCATATGACCATTACAAGGGTTTTAATAGGACCTTCTCTAGCCTTTAGTCACAAAGAACTCTGAAAGGTTCGATCAGAGGACCCTTTTAGACTACATGTATGTATTGTTTAAGTGAAGGATCTAAAATTTAGTTGTTATTCTGTAGGGACAAAAAACAGTCCTTGTTACAAAGACTGATGTTATCAAAACAGACACATCCTTACTGTGTTTAAAACTTGCCACTGAGATATATTGATTAGGCCAATAGGGGGCAGTGTTACATTTGATCTTAATCCTCAACAGTAATAGTAAACTGGTAAAGATTGCTGTCCGTTGGGTGCATTCCAATCAGACACAAAAGTTCTGTGTTTTGATTAGAAAAAAATTCTGTCAGTTGATCAGGCTTCCATCTCACCCGACTCTCATGCAACACATCAAAGACTAGTTCAGATCTGTTGCATATTTTATTAGATAATATGATGCTTGATCAAACCTGTCACGTTTAAAATTTGTATAACTTTTTTTTTTTATTGAACTATTCCCTTTGGCCAAAAGACACTAGCCACCAGGCATGGAGGTATTCAGAATAGCCTTGGCATTTGTGACCGCTCTTACCTGGAAGCAGTTGACTTGACACCAAAAGCACTTTAAAGGAGGGGAGCTGGTCTATGGCAGCTGCACTGATGAGTCTATGTGTTTACACATTTGTCCTGAAGTTTAACTGTTCCTGAGACTACAGAGGTCGGGAGGAGTCTGGGCACAGTGCGCTGCTTTGATGTGGACGTCAGTAACCAGAACGTCACACTCACGGTTATCGAGAATAGCCTCTCACTCTTCAAGTTTCGCCTTCAAGATGGACAGCTACAGGTTATCATTACACACACACACACACACACACACACACACACACACACACGTGTCCATCCTTAGATTTTTGTACACTTCAGTGGAGTGTGTGTGTATGTATCTTTGGTGCACTTTGACGTGTGTGTGTGTGTGTGTGTGTGTGTGTGTGTGTGTGTGTGTGTGTGTGTGTGTGTGTGTGTGTGTGTGTGTGTGTGTGTGTGTTTGGTGCACTAAACCCTTGTTGTGAGCATGTGACTCATTATTGTAATCTGTTTCTGCAGAGTGTGTTCCCCACTCAGACATGTTGATGCTTGTTTGTCTGCAGGTGAATAACAGCCTGGATTACGATGTTGCAGATGTCACAAATTTCCAGTATGAAGCCACCATTTTGGCCACAGACTCTGGCAGTCCTCCCCTCACAAGTCAGATATCTGTTTTTGTTCTTGACCTGTGATACTAGCAATGTAGAAGAGTTTGATGAATACATCTCTAATGAAAGGAAGCTCAGAATTAAAACATGAAGAAACTAATGCCTGAAGACAGGGATAAACAAGTTAAAAAAAGTCTTGGGTATATTCGTCTGGTATATCATTCTGTTTTGTCATCACAGTGAGCAAAATGTACAGAATACAGTGTAAAAAACCCATCTGCTTAGGAAATCAATTCTAGTAGCACACAAACCAATTTTGGTGGTAATACATTGCTGGTATTCAGTGGTGTAGTCTAGTTAGCTAGTGGGTATACTGTGATCAACCCCAAATGTTAATACCTATCCTTGTCTATTTTAAGTGGGTATACTGAGATGGTGATGCTGTTTAAGTAGGTATACTGCGTAGTCCTGCGTATCACGTAGACTACACCACTGCTGGTATTCAGACTTATGAATTGGGTTACAGAAGATCAGGCTGTCCAATAGCTGACAGGGCCAAAGTTTTGCATGTTTATTTCTCAGCTGAAGTCCGTGTCCTCATCACGGTGACCCCTGTGAATGAGTTTGACCCTCTATTCCTGGGGCCCCTGGTCATCGGCGTCCCCGAGAACACAAGGAGGGGTTCAGTGATTGCGTCCCTCAGCGCTGTGGACCGCGACTGGCCCTTCAACTCTCTCCGATACTCCCTCCTAGAGGGTGAGGGACAGTTCTCACTTGACCCCATTGGAGGTATGTATGTGTGTAGGGTAGTTTGTCTTCTGTCAGATTGGCCCCGCAAGTTCAAGGTTAAATTCCTTTACTATAAAGCATGATTTTATTACAAGCAAACACTGATTATGAATATTACTAATGAATCCATCCCTGTACATACATACAGTACAGACCAAAAGTTTGGACAGACCTTCTCATTTCAATGCATTTTCTTTATTTTCATGACTATTTACATTATAGATTTTCACTGAAAGCATCAAAACTATGAATGAATGCAAAGTTATTTGGCCCACAGATGAATATTTGTCAAGTTATGGGTTGCTGAATATGGTATTAAATAAAAAACTTTGAAGAAACTAGAATATAAGACATGTTTTCAGTCATTTCACACTTTTTTGTTAAGTACATAATTCCACGTGTTCATTAATAGTTTTGATGAATCTACAAGGCCATCCTCAAAAATATTCTTGTTTGCAGTAACAGCCAAAAAATAAAAAAATGGGTCGGTAGGTAGGTCAATATTTTTTTTTTTCAAGATTCAAAGTAAAAAAAAAGTACAATTTTGGTCATGGTGATTACGTAGGTATGAATTTAAACAATTGTGCATATTGTGACGTAACTGACTGGGTCCTCAACCCGTGCCTTCAGGCGCATCACTGCAAACCTCAATCTGATGCAGGTTATGTAGACCAGCCTTTCTCAAACTTCTTTGACCTGAGGCCCAGTCATGGCAGACTTTGGGGCCATAAGGCTCATCTACACGTACCCTACCCCACTCCCTCCAAATCAAATTGTCATTATCATTATCACAATCATTATTATGCCTAGATTGTTATACATGCACTTTCACTTAAATATTTTGTGACATGCACATCAGAGGACTGCTTTAGTAATGTAAGATATAATTAGTTTCATTACTTTTGCATGGTTGCATGATGCTTGCATAAGAAAATAAATACTTCTCAAAACAGCAACAATTATATGGGTGCTATTGTTTTGGGATGTTTCCCTCGTGCAAGCATCATACATTGGTATGGAGAAAAAAAAATACATGTTTTTTAATGAAGTTTAATTTGAATGCCTGAATGTAAGGATTCAGGAAACACAATACCAGCTTTTTTGGCGAGCAGATAGGCGTAAATCACTGATCTGTTGATCTTTAACAGATAGAAAGAAGGCTACAATAGCTTTTGGCCACGTTATATTCAAATTTGACTATACAATACTCAGTGCTATACAGTGTATTATACAGTCTCTGCTCTGTTTCTATGGAAGTTCCAAAAATCAACGTCGTTCTATCAAGTGTCGTTAAACAATTAAATAGCATTCAACAGGTTGAAGCGAAGCTTTGATACCAACGTTATTGATTATTTTCAGTTTCTCTCGCGCAGACGCCTGCATTGAATGAACGCTCATACCACCACTTTATTGTATGGCTCCATGTTTAATGACATCGATAGCAGAAACGTTTGTTTTCCTTTTTTTGTCGGCCCGCGGTATCTTTATCAACTTCGCAGCAAATTATCAGACGAAGAACCGGGCCTAATTTCACTCCACGACTCCGCGGACCATCTTGCGGACCCATATTTTGAGAAATACTGAATAGACCACAACCAATTTCAATTCTTCAACACGGTCACCGTTAGACTAGAGGTGAGAATGAATGGGAAAAGATCTGGGCACAGTTCTTCCAGAACTTCGTGCCAAGTAATGAGCGTTGTCGAGATGTTTGTGTGAATGAAACGAAGCGTATAGGCCATAGTGTGACATGCGTAAACCAATGGTGTACAGATGACGCCACAGGGTTTTATTTAAGGGAGCCTTCGTTTGTATGTAGGCAATTTATATTCACAATACTTAGGCGTACTAAAATAAATAGTATTTTATTTGTATTGGTTGTTTAGAGTAAAAAAAAAAATCGGTCGGTCTTAACGCAAGTTTACAACCGGCAAGTCGGTCGGACTAAAAGGGGAAAAAATAAATATGTGGGTCGGTTCTAAATGGACAGGGTCGGTCGTGTTACGGCAAACGAAAATATTTTTAAGGATGGCCCAATGTAAATAGTCATGAAAATAAAGGAAACGCATTGAATGAGAAGGTGTGTCTAAACTTTTGGCCTGTACTGTATAACAGATATGCTATATGAATGTGATTTTGAGTGTGTGTGTGTATAAATGTGATTTTGTGTGTGTGTTTCTGAAATGAGCTGGTGGGACATTGGTGTGTGTGCAGGGCAGCTTTACCTGGGGGTAGATTTGGACTTTGAGATCCAGGACCAGTATGAGCTGAAGGTGAAGGCTGTGGACTTTGATCAGGATGTGGACAAAACCAAACAGCGCACAGGCATGGCACAAATCACTATTATGGTGGAGGTACAATGTGCACGCACGCACACACACACACACACAGGAATATATACTTTATGATGTAAAAATAACAACATTTACGTGTCTAGCTGTAATTGTTGTCTTTTTGAATTGTTGTCTTCTGAAAAGACATTTCAGAAATGTCTTTCTGAAAAGAAAATATTTGTGCATTTAATGTGGCTTATACGGGGCCAAGGAAATGAAAACATGCAAAAAGACCTGTAAAACTGAAGATACATTACACTGTCCTTTTTGCAATACATTTGTAATAAAAATGCAATACATTTGTAATGGCATTACTGTCAAACACTTTGTTTTTTAGTTTTTTTTTGCTTCACAGATGAATCTTTATTCTGCACCTGTCATGTTTTTCCCATCAGAATGTGAACGATAATGCCCCAGAGTGTGACCCAGTGTCCTATGAGTCCACCATTTTCTCCACCCTGGCCTTCAACACCCCCATCCTTACGCTGACCTGCACGGACCGGGACAGAGACCATCTCACAGCCACCATCACCAGTGGTCAGCCGCAGGGCATCAGCCGCCTGCTTCACTCACATCAACACTTTCACTAACAAAAGAAGTCACGGTATTAAAATAGTGGGGACCAGTTTCCCATACATAGATAAAGACTAGTCCTGGGGGGTATTCCAGAAAGCAGGTTTACTGGTTTAACTGGGTATGTTAACCCAGAGTTAGCGGTAAACCTGGGATTTCAGTTCCAGAAAGCTCAAAAATGATCAGGCTATGTAAGTAACTATGGTAACAGGCTCTGAACTTAACCTGGTAGGGGGTAGGTTTTGTTCAGGTTATGTTCAATTATGTTCGGTTATTTCAGTGCATGTTCAATCAGGCCGCTATTTTTACACTTGTCACATAATGGCGTTTCATTTTGACGAAGGTCCGATTGACAAAGAAGCACAAAATAATGTATCATCCGTGCAATTCACCGTGAGAGGGCGATAAGACCACGACATCACATGATAGCCTATCCATTCTTTTCCAAACGAAATTTTCCTAAATATAGGCTACTTTAAAAGCATTCTCCATCCCTACATTACGCATGCTGGATTAGAATAGAATAAAATAAATCTTTAATGTAGGCTAGCTAGCCTAGGCTACACCATAGTGGACATTTGTGTTTGGCTCACCAGACAGATGGACAAACATCTCAGACACATTGAAGATATAATTAAAACAAGTACAGTACAAAAAAGGGGAAACATAGCCTATAGAAAATTAATAAATAAGTTTAAATATAGCTGTACAGCTCAGCCAGGTATGCATGTTGTCACTAAGTTTGGTTAATAATGCTGATGGCATTTGGGATAAAATATTTTTTTAATAGGCTACACACGCTCTCCGACTGGGAGTTTTTGTAGTGTTGGAGACGCAGAGCATATCGGCAAGCTGTCGGTTGGTGCGTAAAGTTTGCCTTGCGCTAAAGCAGTTCCTGCGCAACTTCATTCATTTTCCTGGACACAAACCCAAGAGGATCATTAAAGTGTAGTTTCACCAACTGGCAGGTCAGCATCACTTATTACATTTTCCAAATGTGCACCGAAATGTGTCCAATAGGCTACCCATGCCTTCCGACATTCACCCTTCCGATGATGGAGCAAAAGTTTAACTTGGCCCACAGCTGCAGAACCCTAACCTGACCCTAGCCAGATGAATTTAGTTCCGCTTAGCTCCGCCTAGCTTCACTCACATCCATCTGGGACCTCTTTCCTTGAGAGTGATTTCTGCAACCGAGCCAATCAGGACGCAGGGCGGGAGTTTCATAGATGTGACATAGTGGAGAAGCGACCGTGAGACTGTTATCAGCGTCATGGGTTGGCTTCGATGTGAGTGGTTGAAGTAGCACGTCAATAGATGATGGACAAGTGGCTTATTCAATCATATGCAAGCATTTTTTGATTAGGCCCAGCCTTCTGAAACACCATTCCAATGGATCGGTTCCAGATGGATGAGTGGAGCTAGGCGGAACGAAATTCATCTGGCTAGGGTCAGGTTAGCAGAACCTGCGTTAAAATAGAGAATTACATTTGGGATTCTCAAAGAATTCTATGGCCCACTCAATCTGTGACAAGTTAGGCTAGTAGGCTAGTAAGCATCATTGAAAGCAGTCAATACGTGATGTCCAGTGAATTATTTAATTGTGCTTCTGACATTAAATAGGCTATCTTAAACATACACATTTACACGGTCAGTTAGGCTATTCTCTGCCAAGCAAGGTCTCGGGCCTTGGCTTTTAAGTATTGCTCTTTTTTTGTTATTACAGTTCTCTCCTCCTAAGTAAGCCTCGACTACTCCGCCTCTGAAAAATCGTTGCTCGTCCTTTTCGCGGTTTCACTCATGGTTTCGACTCTCAATAGATGATGCCTTTATAAGTTAAAGCCGTGAACGCTTAGCGCACAACTCTAGGTTATCAAACACAGGGTTGATTGAACTAACTGGTAACCGGTGTTTTGGAACCGACAGCTCGGGTTTAGTCGCCACAGGTTCTGACAACCCAGAGGTTTTATCTCAGTGTTTGTTAAACCTCCTTTCTGGAATACCCCTCTGGACCAACAACTTCATTAAAAATCCCCACTGAAAACAAAGCTTTTAGTCTAGGACTAGGCTTAAAGCTGCAGTTGGTAAGATTTTTTTGATCATATTCACTGAAACCGACACTATGCTCCGACAGAACAACATAAATCAGCCGGTTTTAGAAAAAAACCTGCACTTCTACCTCCACCTAGAGCCTGTTATTTGTTTTGCAAAAATCCACATCTTGGTTCTTCTGGTCCAATGAGAGCAGGGCTGTGTGAGATCTGACTGTCAATCACAGTCTGGTATGCACTGACGAGCACAAACTCGATGAGTGTTGTAAACATTCAAATTTTTGGCTAAGTCCCCTAAATCTGTCAGACTTGCCAACTGCAGCTTTAATTCATGCACTGGAAACCGGTTGTTCACAATTTATATTGTTTTTTCCCCAGACCAGATTTAGTAAAAAATGACCTCCATCAGTAAATTAGCTTCTTAGAGAATCAATCTCTGTCCTTGGTGTTTTTAGCAGCCCGCTCTGTGACAATAGCCCATTACACAATAATACCTTGACTGAAATTCAGTCCAGCTGTACTCAAATGCATCTCTCTCTCTCTCTCTTTCTCTCTCTCTGTGGATATGTGTGTTGGATTCCATTCACATGTAAAAAGGTGCAGCAGTTGACCGGTTCCAGCTGACTGGCTTGACCCTGTTTTCCAGGAACGTCTTCTCTTTTGTGCCAGACGGAGTGTATGATGATACGGATTATGAGATCACCATCTCGGTGTCTGATGGCAAACACAGCACTAGCGTGGTGGCATATATATACGTCATTCCCTGGACCACCACCAAACCTACAACTACTACCACAACCACAGTTAGCATCTCTCACATTGAAAATATATTTTACAGCAATAATTAACATTACTTAAATTATGTTTCACAGTAACTATTATGTGAAAATCATGTCAGTGGTTGATGTGTTTGAACAAATATATAGGAGAAAATTAGTTTAGTGATTATTATGTGAAATTTTCATTATACAAGTTGTTCACATCAGCTTTTAATATAGCTATGATTTATTAATATCGAATAACAAATGAATGCAATAACTACAGTAACTATGGCAACTAAATGTAATGTAAGGAGGTAGCAGTGCAGCTGACCCACTGAGATATTCTTTGGAAACACACGGTCAAAAATAAAACCCTAGTGTACCCAATGGAAGTGTCTCTTTTCCAGACGAAGAACCCGGAGGTGGTGACGGTGATTAATGAGTTCTGGGACCCACAGCCGTGGTTTGTGGCGGCTCTGACGGTCACCGGCGCTTTACTACTGCTCCTCCTGAGCCTTCCTCTGTGGATAAAGCTCTTCCGGTAGACCACACCAACACTGACTCAGTAAACACACTATAGACAATGCCAAGCTTTATCATTGCCATCAACATCACATGACCACCACTGACGACAGTGCTTCCACTTGTAAAGTCTTACAAACAGCCGTGTGCTCTAACACACTGGTGGGGACAATGGTAAACAGTCCTGCATCAGTAACATGATGTTGACAGCCTACATTGATCACTCAGCAGGTCCTTGAAATATCAGGCACTGGCCCTTTGAAATGTTTTGCCTTGATTTGCTAAGGGAGAAAACAGCTTGAGCATGATCACTTTCACCGTAGAATAAAGACCAGGCTTGCATTTTTCATAATCATAATATATGTCCATAAATGTTCCATGTGATGATTGTTACTGTTGAATGTTGGCACATCTTCATCTAACTTTGTATTGTTTTGGAACATGTTTTTTATGACAGCTGATTTATTTATTTTTGATATTGCCAGTGGCACAGTATGTAGGACACAGAAACCGACGGAGCAGTTCATACAAGGGTGAGTTTCTAGCCCTGAAGCAGCAAAACTAGACACTGAACTCTGTTGTCATAGTGTTCAGGAAGATTTGCTTGTTAAGGTAGATAAAGTAGTGTACTGAAACGGATGTGTGAATAACAACAGATGTTGAATTGCATTCAAAAAATAATGATGTCCTCTTATAATGAGTCTAATTCCAATGATCAGCAAAGTCCTATGTTCACGCCTGAACCGGGGTAACATAATGCAAACATGTTATTTGAAGCTGACATAACTGGGCACAAGACAGAAAGAAAACATTTAGGGTGGAAACAATGTAAACAATTATTCATATTCACCATCATGAAAACACTGCAGTCTATGGACTGAATGAACTGGAACACTGAGGAAGTGAATCCAAACATCTTGCTGTCTGATCATCAGAACATTCAATACTGCTGTGTGACATTTTTACTCGTCATGGCTACTCCAATGGCAGCAGCCATTTTGACATGGAATATATGGCAGGCCCAGGTGTTACTCATGAACCTACTAAGAACCTGAATTAATGTTACTAACTATTAACATTAATTAATGTTCTGATTCTGCTAGACTTCATTAAGGTATTTAGCAACACCTGTGCTTGCCCTACTATTTCATGTCAAAATGGCTGCTACAAAAAATATTGATATCATAACATGATTATTTAATTGATCAAAAAAACAATTAGTCATTAGAGTAGCTCAGTGTTGATTATGAACTGTGGATTGTGTCAATCTCCTACTCTTTACTCCAATCAGTGCTGAGACAGATAAGCAAGATGGTCTAGACAAACCGGGTTCCTCTCGTTCTTCTGACCAGGTAGGACTCTATTACGCACAGATTTTATTATGCACCTGTTGATACAGTACTACCACATGAAACGTATCAAATGCAAACCCTGGAAAGGTTAATGTGTTACAATAATATTGTATCATCATTCTGCTATTCTGTACTTTATATTGTTTTATTATTTTATATTAGGTTTCACTAGGTGGCACCATAAGTCTTTCCAAAGTCAGCATTCAAGAAGATATAATGGTATGTTTCTTCAATATCAGATGTCATTGCTTCAGCTGGATGCACAGAGGAAAGGTTAATGCAGTGTTATGTTTATTTGCAGAGGTTTGATGGAAAGGCACAAGATCCAGGTGAGTCATGCAGGCGTTAAATAGAGTGGTTAGTGATGATCTCTCAACTCAAACTTTCCTCAAGGATTCTGAAAATATTGAGGCTGAGCTATTATTTATGAATTCAAAATTATTTAGTTGAAATTAAATGTATTTTATGGAATATAAGTGTTTGTACCTTGATTGGTTGTAATAATATGAAATAGTATGTAATATGATTATATAATTTTACTATACATATATACACACAGTATACCCAATCAACCTGTATGTGTGTTTGAAGTTTCAGGACGAAGTTATCTGTTCAATTCTCTGTAACTGGAGAGCGGCGCTGGCTGGATGGAGCATGATAAGAGAGCAGAGGGAACATCCATTCGTTCCTTACACCTAACACTGGCCGGCCATTTTATACTGTAACTTGGAAGGAGCCTAACAAAATCCTTAGAGTGCCAATCCAGCATAAATATAAAATCAATGCTAACATTTTTTAATGTGTTGAGTGACACTGGAAATGACTACCCAGAAATTAAATAATGGTGATTATACTTCACTGGCAGAATCCAACTTCAGAGTTAATTGAATAGATTTGTGATGGAAATGATTGGAAGAGTATAATTAAAGAATGCTGAAGGCGATATGCATTTAATTATAGTTTGTCATGATTATTAAAGACGACTCCAAGATCATCAACTGGTGGAAGGACTTTTATTTAAATTAAATCATTATATAGGACTTTCAAAGCATTTTGAAATGAGTCATTACCAAAAAAACTACCCTTTTTTCTCAATTAGAATGTGTCTCGTTAAATCACTATTTATCCTTACACATGTGCAGAACAAGAGGAGCGAAAGAACAGAAGAACAGTAGGTCAAACAGCACTGATGAGATCACCTCTACGAGTCCATTGTAAACTCAAGGCACAAACATAATGCATAAAAGGTTGTGGAATGGGACAACAATAATTATAATAATAATACAAAATAAAAACAAAAAACAATAGATTACTTAGATTCTTGTTAGATACGTCCGGGTCATACTTTAAATGTCTGTTAAAAATGTAGCACATTTTCCCTGGCGCGAAGCATTTTTTTGTGTTTTAATTTTTCTCTTTTTTAGTATTTTTTTTTTTTTCAAATTTTTATTTTTTGTCAAAGGAATGTTATGCTTTTTTGTGCAGGTTATTCAGCTAATACATTGGCTATCAGTCATGCAGAACAATATGCAGCTTGGCTACGAATGCGGACTTCATGTAAACATTATAAAAAAAAGCACTTTCCTTTTTCAATCATTCTCCCTATCCATGCCGGTGCTCCTTTTTTTAAAAAATAAGCTTTACGCAATTAAAAGTTTAATAAAATTTGCACATCAGATTTTCTAAAGTAAAATGAATGTATTTATATATTTATATATATAAAAAAGGTTTATGTTGCCTCTCTAATAATCAACAACGAAAACCACAGGCAAAACAAACAAATAAACAAACCAAAAAACACAATTGTTGATTTGTGGTCAAAGCCCAAGGAGTTAATACGAGAAATATGGAACCAACTCTGTTTTTGTTTTGAAACTTAAATATTATCCATGAGCCGGGGCAGGTCTGGAGCAAGAGAGAGGAGGAGAGGGCAAGGCAGCTGAGGATGCTGCCCTTTCCAGCCCTCGCCGCGGCGCAGTCTCTCATGTTGTCTTTAGAAAGAGCAGAAATGAAGCAGGAATCAGGGTTGGCCAGTGCAGTTGGTCGAGACGATCCCCCCCCATCCCTCCCTTCTAACCCCCCTGGTCATCAGAGCTGTTCAAGTAATCTAGGAGACAAGAGACACGGTTGAGAAATGAGTCAAGCAATACTGAAGTCAGCAACATTGAAGATTCAGCTACACTGAATATTCATTTTATAATCATTAAAAATAATATGAACTTATTTTGTTCCAACAATGCATCCATACACCATGCACCAATATAAAACAATTGTTTTTCTCTTTAGCAATGTTTTAGCACTTTGTAGCATCAAGGTAGGACAGTACATTTAGTTTTTTATTGTTACGGACGCGCAGGACTCACCTTGGCTCCTCCCCCAGCAGGCTTGCTTTAGAAGAGACCGCAGTCCTTCAGGTTGTTCTTGATGATGACGTCGGTGACGGCATCAAAGACAAACTGCACGTTCTTGGTGTCCGTGGCACAGGTGAAGTGGGAGTAGATCTCTTTAGTATCCTTCTTCTTGTTGAGGTCCTCGAACTTTGTCCGGATGTACTCTGATGCCTCGTCATATTTGTCGGGCCCTGCAAATAGAGTGATGAGAGAATTGGTGGTTTTGTGACACATAAGGAGGTACTCTACAAACACTCATCAAAAGAAAGAAATGTCTGCAGGGATGGCATCCAAATTTTAGTTGTTGGTCATAAACTTCATTGTTTACCTATGTCTCCTCTAGCGAACCTAAATTATGTCCCTACTTTTGTGGTGATCGGCAGGTGGTTATGCACCAGAGGACAGATTACTTGGACTAACATTCCTAAAACAAGAACCACATTGAAAGCACTTGTAGACTTGCTGGTCCAATCATCCTGCAGAGGCTCATCCTCAGCCAATCAGATCCTTTGAAACAGTGCAGGAACACTGGAAAAAGAAGTCCCATTGTCATGGGACGTAACAGTCGGCTAAGAGTCTGGGCTGAGAGTCTTACCGCTGTACTCGGGGAAGCAGATGGAGAGGGGGCTGCTCTTGATCTTGTCCTCAAACAGGTCCTTCTTGTTGAGGAAGAGGATGATGGAGGTCTCTGTGAACCACTTGTTGTTGCAGATGCTGTCAAAGAGCTTCATACTTTCATGCATGCGGTTCTAGGGCAACAAACCAGAACAACACAGATATTGGTGCCAGGAAATGCATCTTTTTCTTTTTTAATAACTCAAACTCCTTGGAGAATACCATTGGCACTTACTCCAAGTTTGCTTCCAATATTCTCCAAACCATTTACAACAAAATAAACATAACATCCAGTATTTTATTGATTTTTATGTAATTGACACAGCTAAGCATAGTTTATATTAACAACTGCTGTGACTCAGTCATTCTTTGACGTCACTGCATACCCCAGGGTTTTGATGACATTTATTGCATTCACAGAAGCTCACAGAGTAATTACTGTACCTCTTCACTAAGACAGCATGGCTACTGAACCTATTATTACCTTATGCAACCTGCATCACCCACTATCCTCTGACGTAAGGAGGCATCTCCATGTTTACTCTTAGCTACGGAGCAAGACTCACCATCTCCTCGTCCTCGGCCAGCACCAGATCGTAGGCACTCATGGCCACGCAGAAGATGATGGCGGTCACGCCCTCGAAGCAGTGGATCCACTTCTTTCTCTCTGACCGCTGGCCGCCCACATCAAACATCCTACAGGGGGTTAGGAATTCACATGGTTAACTCTTTATATTCAGTGATCTCGAACTGTTCCCCAAACAAGCAGAGCTAAATCCAGACCAAAGGAATGAGGTCCATGTGAAAAAGAAATGGAAATTAAATGAAATGGAAAGACACTTGTCAGTCACACAAAGGAGACTCTTGAATGACATATACACGGCGAATGACCATGTTGGTCATCCTTAACTTGGATGGTCCCCTTTAGACTATCTACAGACGCTCAGAGTCAGACTACAAAGAAACTATGTGTTGACTATTTGTTACTATAATCTATGGTTATGGTTAGTGTTTGGGTAAGGTTACGTTCAGTTGATAACTAGAAAGACTGAACTTGAATGTCAAATCATCTGTAAAGTCTCGGTAGACAAACAAAGCATCAGCCAAATACTTTCTGCAACTGTGGTTCATGGGCATTGAATCTGATCACGACATTGTTACTTGTTAATGTTGCAACATGGCGCACACATGGTTTAGGACCTCTTGCTGAGGCTGTGTGTGAGCGATGAGCTAACTGACTGAAGTTTTGAAGAGTGGTCTGAAAGAGCAGTTCTGCACTGCGTGTTATGTTTAAGTATGAATCTTATGTTAAGAGTCCTGTCCCTCCAAGGATTCTTTTTTTTGTTGTTGTAAATAATGATTTCCCAGTGATGACTTGTAACAAGCCAAACCACAGCTAATGCCAGAGGACAAGAGGCTTAGATAGAAAAATGGAGAGACAGAGAGAAAGACAAGGAAGGAGCAGAGAGGAACTGAAAGAGATTGAGGGAGAATTGGGTGATATTGCATAACATGAGGGGGGGACAGAAAGAGAAAAAAGAACAGAGAGAGAGATAAAGAGAGAGAGTGCGAGAATGACCACTGCTGAGGAGCACAGATTGCTGCCAAATAGAGGGAGCTGATTCAAGCACACAGAGGGCTGAGGTACAGGGCAGAGGTGGCAGTTCAGAATCATTCCTCAGTAGGGATATTGGGATATTGACAGCCAATACATCAGCTGGCATTTGCACATGTAAGGACAGGTGCTGTAGGCAGGACAGTGAGGGTCAGACACTTGCATAGACCCTTGTCATTTCTGTGGCATTTGTTGGCATTTTCCAACTGGCACTGTTGCCATGGTTATGGCAAGACTCAGAGTGTGGCAGGGTTGAAATGCAGGGGAGGTGTGTGGGGTGGACAAAGACATGGACCGTGGGTCTCACATCACATATGCAGTCTTCAGTGGAAAGGTGAGGAGAGAGACTTGCTGATTCATAGCGGATGGTGCCAAATGACCAAGAGACACTATGTGTGTGTGTGTATGTATTTCTATGGTGAAGGTGTATGTTTAGGTTGTGTGTTTAGGTGTTTTATCTGGGCCAATCCTTTTTTAATGATATAAACATGTGGGTAGTTTGGGTTTGTTGTATCGCTGCTGTCTAGGTGGTTAAAGTAGAATGATGAATGCTAATGTCTAGCATTAGCCGTGAGTGATGGCAGATGAGAACAGGAGGGCGATTAAGGTAGCACATTAACATAACAGCATCGTTTTTACATGCACCTTCACCCTTCTTTCTCTGCTACCATATCCCATTTCCCAAACGTCAACCCAGCTCTATCAGGAAATGCAATCATCTTAGTCCTTTTACACTGGGTGAGTCAATATGCAAAACACTTTCGTCTCACTCTCCCAAACTTTGATACACACAGACACACACACACGGCCAGACCTTTAAAGAAAACTAATAAAAAAGTGTTGTCAGGTCCTGATTGGCAGTCTCTGTTCCATTTGATCTGTGCTTCCAAAGGTTCCGCACTGACATTTCTGCTGTGTCCTCTGTAGCCGATAATTAAAAAAGTAAACTGCTCCCATGTTTGCTCCAACTTTGGAGATGGGGCCTGGGAGCCAGTGGGGGAACAGAGACTCCGGGGCCCCTAATGCTGTGATTCATCAGAGGCCTTCAGAGATGGAGAGGATTCAGTGGCCTTTAGGGCGCTAAAGCGTCTCTATCTGCTAGACACAGACTTTCTGCACACACACACACACACACACACATCCAGACAGCCAGGCAGCATGCAGTCAATCACATGTTTCTGTTCCTTAGTCAGGTTTCTCACTCCCCTATCCTGTTGTCTTATGAGTGCGAGTGCGAGCACAAACGCACACACACACACTTTTCACAGTATTGCTCAAATCAGGTTTCTACAGAGACAGAGAGGGAAGTGAAGCAGGAAGTTAAAGCTTCCTTTGCTTTTTCGCAGAGTTCATGGTTTAACCTTCAGAGAGAGAGAGAGAGAGAGATAGATAGATAGATAGATAGATAGATAGATAGAGAGACCGTGAGAGTGTAAGAGAGAGTGAGAAGGAGAGAAAAAGAATGAAAGAAAGAGCCAGACAAAGAGAGAGATTGTTGTGGAGAGATGGCTTACTTGAAATGCAGGTCCTTGAAGGTAAAGTGGGTTTCCACTATGCCAGTGGTCTTCACTCTGGTGCGCAGGACATCCTGCTGTGTGGGGATGTAGTCCGCCTTGGCTATCCTCTCCAAGTCGTTCAGGTAACTGTGAAATGCACACACACACACACACACACACACACACACACACACACACACACACACACACACACACACACACACACACACACACACACACACACACACATTACATATGCCATCTAGCTCTTCAAGGATTCAAATACCCATACCTGTGCACATAATGACCTACACACATGCATGCGATGTACACAAGGAGCCATAATGAGCAGTAAAAACCATCCTCCCACACAACCGTGTGGCATGGTGTGGCTTGTTTAGCACATGTCTTTGACACGGCGGTTCTATTTCTCCTGCCCTGCTAGACTGTCTCAACCCACAGGAGGCTGAGGGGATGAGGGCACAGCCCTTCCCTCCATCTGCAATTGCAGCTCACGCTGCCAAATCCGCCGTGTGGATCAGGGCCGGACGTGGGCCAGAACAGGGCCTACTCTGTGCCAGAGTCGGTGGAAAAGACGGGAGTGGGTCTCGTGCCGCCACACAGCTAGTCTAGTGAGTCAGGACTCAATCAGTGTCGGCCGGCGAAGTATCTGGTGAGATAAAAAATAAAAACTCATCCTTGCAGTCCCGGCTCTCCCCTACTCCCCCCACCCCCTCTCTCTATGTGTTGATGGCAGGGACTATATTGCACCGAAAACATCCAATTTCCCGCCGTTTATGGGTGAGAAACAATTGTGTTAGTCACAGTCTGAGCGGGGCTCTGGCTCGAGCCCTGCACCACTGATTCAATTGGAAGTCATTACTGCTGGATTCCCGCTCTATGTGGACAGGCACGGGGTAGTTGAACGCTTCTGAGAGGCCTTAATTCATGGAAATGTTGCTCGTTTGGAGATATGTACCCATCCAGCCTCCCTCCATCGCTCCCTCCACAGCTCCCTCCATCCCCCACACACACTTTCAGTTCGGCCAAAGTGGTCACACGCTCAGAATAAAGAGCCACTTTCTCTGCTTGTGTGTTGGAGCCCGGGGCGGCTGTCACTTCCAGTCTTCAGAGGCCACATTAAATGATCTGTGTGTAAACAAGCCTGTGGCTGTGTGCAGTCTGGCGGAGCCTTCCGTCTCTGTCTCAGCCGAGGCTGATGAAGACCCAGCCACTGTCCAGGCTGAGAGGACAGAGATCCAGAAGAGGCCTGGACATCTACAACCGGACGGACATGGAGGCTCGACACAGGGAGAAGACAAGGTCCAGCGCAATGTTTTGGATGAGGCTGTGTGTGGACAGAGACATGCTGGTCCTAAATGCACTTCTCAAAAGCCCTTAATAGTGCTGCGGAAGAAAAGTGCACAGGTTGAAAAACTTTTCTCCCGCACATGGGTAGGCCTACTGATCTTCAGCCTGAATCGTCAGGTTGCTAGCAGTGGAACGTACAGTAGCAGAGGGACAACTATGTAATAAGGTAAAATCTGAATCTCACCATGTCACCGAATCAGGGGAGCAATGAGCTTGTTTCCCTGCAATAAGATGGTCCTATCGCGGGGTGATGAGACAGCGACACTCAAAGTCCATTCCTAATGTTTTCGTTGTGGTCCAGTAACGCTGGAAAGTAGCAACGTTGAGCTCCCCCACATTGAAACCAGCCCCGATCTGCACGCTGCAGCCAGGGGCTTTTGGGAAGGTAGCACACAGTCGAAAGGGGCACGCAGTCTATGAACATGAGGGCGACATATTCCTATTTCGCCCAGGGCGCAGGACGCCTTCCGCCGGCCCTGGGTAGGTGCAGAGGGGGAAACGCATGTTTTCCCACCGTCATAGAACTAGCAGGGATTCTCCCAACAAAACAATGAGCATCTGCTGCTGAAAAGCCTGATGGCAATTTTCCTCCCACTGAAAAGTGGTAATCCCATAGACCCACACACACACAAACACACACACACACACACACACACACACACACACACACACACACACACACACACACACACATACTACCCTGAAGCTTAGCGAGCTTTTGTTGTTGTTGTTTTTTTTTTATTTACTAGAGTGTTTGCCATGCAGTTTGATTTAGGCCTTTCATTTAGACTCTCAGAGACTTAATCAAATCCCATGGGTTTACAAGCTATTTTTTTTAAATCCAAAATAAGAAACAAACAAAAAAAAAAAATCGATTTATTTTTTTGGTTTATTGATGCTCTGCAGGCGGTCTCTGATAGAGCTGTAAAAGGCTTTGGCCTTTAATGAATGTGACAGGTTTTTAGAAACAAAAAAAAAAAAACAAAGAAGGAGAATGTGTGTGTGTGTGTGTGTGTGTGTGTGTGTGTGTGTGTGTGTGTGTGTGTGTGTGTGTGTGTGTACAAGACTGTCAATAGTGTTTGTAAGCACAGAGAAAAGGAGCCAACATTTGAGGAATGGCTGTAAAAGAGATCCCTCAATGAAATTGATGGCGCTGCTGATAGAGAGAAAAGTGATCTTTTGTAAATCCTCTTGGCACAGAGCCTCTGGTCTTTGGTTTTACGAGATCTCCCTCATCTTTCTTCTGCAGCCTTCCACAGCTATCTGATTAGGCTGCTGTTACACAGCATTACATCAGTTCCCCTCGCTGTGGAGTTTGAGACATACTTGGTCAAACCAGGCAGTGCTCTGTATGACAAACAACAAAAATGTAACAAACGTCACCATTTAATGCAATAAAACCAGAAACACCACCAAAAACAGACACGTAGGGAATCAGTGCTCGCTGGGACACCTGGAAGATATAAACCAAACAGATCCCTCGCCCCTCCTTCCCTTAAAAAATGATCAGCGAGCTGACTTTTCAATTGAGAGACCCATTTCTGAGTAGTGACTAGTCAGGGAGCCAAAGGGGCAGGCAGGGCGTCCACACAGGCAATAGCATATAGCAATAGCATGGGGCAGAGGGGCAGTAAGCTACGACACGGAGGTGGTAGAATGGGTCAGTAAGCTGGAGCCAGGAGGCAGTAGAGAGGGGCAGTAGAGAGAAGCAGAGGCGGTAGAGTGGGGGAGTAGAGTGGGGCAGAGGAGCAGTGGAGTGTGGCAAAAAGGCAGTAGAGTGGGGCAGAGGGGCAGTAGAGTGGGGCAGAGGGACAGTAGAGTGGGGCAGAGGGACAGTAGAGTGGGGCAGAGGGACAGTAGAGTGGGGCAGAGCAGAGCGGGAGGGAGAAGGCAGGTAGGCAGGCCGACCTGTGTTTATGGGTTTTTATGAGGACTGGTGTGTGTGAGATGTGTGGGGCGCCGTGCAGCATGGCGCAGCGCGGGGCGGGGTGCAGTGCAGCAGCTGCTCGTGTGGTTTGGGTTTCCGTTTCTAGCGGCGGATCAGAGGCGCTGGGGGCCAACTGATGACGTTTCCCCTCAGCCTCCCACAGCACTACTGCTGAAGAACATGCTCAGTCAATGCACAAATATCACATAAATGTTGTGCTGCACAAGGCATTCTGGGGACTGATGGGCCTCATGCTCATCATGTGTGACCCTAAACACAGCTGTGTCTGCAGAGATATCCTCTCTCTGCGTGCCATGGGAGCGGCAGGGCCCTACAGAGTTCAGAGAGAGGACGGGGTTAACCTGAACCAGGGAGGAGTTTCCACTGTGAAAACATACTGGTACACACACACACACACACACACACACACACACCCTGACCTCTATGCACATACACACTGCTATAACCTGACGTCTTCACACCTGCACCCATTCTGACACACTTCTTCGCACACTCTTCCTCCCACATGAACACACACATTCGCATTTCTTCCCTTGCCTAAGGGCGTACTGCACGTTCAAATGCACACACACACACACACACACACACACACACACACACACACACACACACACACACACACACACACACACACACACACACACACACACACACACACACACACAGGTGCACACATGGACCCATCCATGTAGACACACTCACATTTTCTATTTCATTTTCAATTTCTTTTCAAATCCACTGGCATATCTCGTTTCCACTTTTACGGTCATTTCTCTGAATTTCACTTCTTTTTCAGGCACACTTTAGACTGTGCAGTGGCAGGCATCTCACCACATGGCACGCTGCATGGCCGCAGCAACAAACACAGGATAAAAAAAGCTACTAACAAAACAAAACACACAAAGAAACAAGCAAGCAAGCAAACAAAAGACGGCAAACGACCCCCCCCTCCATCCGGCCTTTACTGAGAGCCCAGGA
Organism: Alosa alosa; assembly: GCF_017589495.1. NCBI lineage: Eukaryota > Metazoa > Chordata > Actinopteri > Clupeiformes > Clupeidae > Alosa > Alosa alosa. The sequence goes on from NC_063198.1 coordinate 20,319,104, forward strand.
GGAGGCTGGGAAATGGCTGTGTGTGCCGCGCTCCAGACTCTGTGCTGTAATTATGCTGATGGAAGGTCCTCTTCTCCGCCAAGTGGTCCACCCCCCTCTTTCTCTCCACCACTACAGTCCGTGGTGTCTCTTGATGAGTGCGAATCGATTCAATCTGCTCATGTACCGGCGGCAAATCCCTCTCATCGCCGATTGATTTCCCGGCAAATAAGGTATGGGCACGATCCTCCACTCACCGCCTCACAACCGCGGCTCCAAACGACAGCAGTTGGGCTCTCAGTGGAGCAATATGACATCGCATTCAGCCGATGGCATAGCCTCCTAATCTTCTAAATGTATCGACAAGAGAAGGAAGGAATGATTTTGATCTAAACCTTCAGGAGGCACAGAGAACACACACACGCAAGCAAACAAACAAACAAGCACACACACACTGATGTTGCCATGGCAATAATTAAGTCAGTCCTGAGTAGAGGCCTGTGACTGAGAGACGGGTGGAAGGCAGAGTGAGGGGTTTCACTGCAGTGACTGCAGTCACACTCAAGTCTCCTGTCCCATTCTGACAGTCATTAATATTCTAGTTTAAGTTTATCGTGATGTACTCAAAAGGATTTTTGTGCTCAAGAGCCAGCTCAACAGTCATTTCCCCACAACAATTGAAGCATATAAGGTCTACAAAAGAAGCTCTGACTGTCCAAGGCCCTGCAAACAGAGACAAAGTGGGCAAATGAATGATATGGATCACTACAACGGTCCCATCAGGCAAGGGAAGCGTCTCCATTGGTCTGTTGGTGAAGTGTCCCTGACAAGGTAGCAGGTGGAGCACTGACGGGAAACTTTTTAACTCTGAACATTTTAACTACCAAAATCACTGCCCAACAGAGCAGAAAAATAAGCTACTACTGCTGCCTGGATTACAACCTCCTATTTTGCATCTCATTATTTGTTCCAATTATTTGTTCTCCAATCTCTGGCAAGGAGAGCAGGCTGGACAGGTAATAGCTGATCAACACGCATCAGGTAAACAATCTAGTAGGAAACAGAAGCATTGATTTACTTGTAGCTCTCTGTGTTCTGTTTGGCAGTGAGGAAAACAAAGCAGCTTTACAAGTAAACAGCTGAAATAGACTGGAACACAACTGAGGCAAAGAGAGCAATTTGGCTGTGGACGTTTACACAGCGGAACCAATGACCGTATGTCAGTGTTTCTAGTGTTTCTCAAAGTGTGGTCCACGAGCAGACGTGGTAAAATATAATATAGAGGAGTTGTTTGCAATATTGAACAGACTTGTATGTAAATCCAAACAGTTCTGCAACACCGCCTATGTAAGCTACGCCAGTTTAAACAGAGACTTTCTAATGAGGTGACACAGCACTCCATAGAGTCCTCCATAGAAATGTATGGGGGTTAGTTTGTAAAGTTGTCTACACATATCCCACCCCTTCCGCGGCAAAACGTTGACATGTGAATACATTGAGCCAATCATGTGCTGTGTTGTGAATACATTGAGCCAATAATGTGGTGTGTTGTGAAGACATCATGCCAATCATGTGATGTGATCTCGCCGCTGGAGCAAGATTGGTGTTGTGAATCCTTGCGCATGCACATTTCTGTCGAAATAGATGCCTGACAAGTGCCCAAAAAGCGTTGCAATATGGCCGCCGAGTGGAGGGACTTGTCTAAAAAGACTTTGGTTTAAATCATATGAATCCTCTGACTCAATAAGCAAGTTGCAAAGACAGTGAGGTTGTTCAGTGAGTAGGCTTATTGTATAATATACTGTTGTTGTTTTTTAACTAGGTGGTCCGTGAGGTTATTTTTTTATTGGTTAAGCAGTCCTTGGTCTGAAAAAGTTTGAGAAACACTGCCGTATGCAATTACGGACAATAATAAGATGGATGGAACACCCTAATATGATTGGGGTGCTGACGTTTCTAACTAATTAGAAACTAAAAAGGAACATTCCAAATCCTCTCATTCCAATCCTACATTACATGTGGAATGCTTAACAGGGATTAAAGTAATTTTTGGAGATCTAATTCTCTTCCCCTTCGATTCATAGCTCATTTCACTGTCACCTGTAGAGTATCTTGTGGTTCTGTTTTGCAGACTGAACAGACACATGTGCCAACACGAGATATGCATTTTCAATATGTGTACATGTGTACCCAACGGCTCCAACCAGCATTATATTAGGCATTAGGATTTCCACCATGTGTCTGATGGAGACTTAATGGAGGCAGTATTCAAGGTACGC
>NC_063198.1:20326361-20423861 GCF_017589495.1 Alosa alosa
TCGAAGTCCACGCACAACCTAAAGACTGTCCCCCCTCCCCACCACAACCTCCCTCCACCACTGTCTGCAGTCCTCACCAGCTCTCAGACCAACTCAGACTTGATGCGATGTCTCCCCACCCTCCCACTGAGCACGATCGGGCCCCTGCGTCCCCCACCCTACTGTCAGCACTCCACAGACCCCTACATTCATTTGGGCTCTTGTTGAAAGGGCCATTAGCATCCAAATGGTTATTTCCTGCTTTGTTTCCGAGAGCGTCTCTTACAACAGCAGCCCAAACAAATGACCCTGTGGCAGAACACTATGCATATTGATGAGGAGAGACTTTAGGGAGCAGGGTTATAGGCCTGGCACAGGGCTTTTGTGAGCGTGTGAGACACACACACACCATCTTTGCTCCATCTCTCTCAGTAATGGTCTGTCTTTCTCTCGTTCTATCTCCCTCTTTTCCCACACACACACACACACACACACACTCTCTCGCTCAAAATCGCTCTCCTTCCCTGCCTCCTTTTGTGTCTGTCTCCTCTTGACCTCAGATGCATTTGCGGCTTCACACATGTAATGTGCTGACGGTGCAGAGAGCAGGGGAATAAATGGCTGACCTCGAAGCAGCCCGTCCACCATCAGCCCGCCTGTCTGCCTCATCCTGTCCTGCCCTCCTCACACACACACTGACTGTCTGCCTGTCTGTCGCACAGTGGGACTGTCTGACTGCCAGCCTGCTTGTCTGCCTGTCTCTCTCTTAACTCACACTGCAGTAGATGCATGTGTGAGTGCCCATGTGAGTGTGTGTGTGCAACTTGGGTCTACATACAGAATGACAAAGAGCGTGTGTGTGTGCGTACTTACGGCTCTGGAAGCATCACCGTAGTCGATCTTGAGGCTGCCCATGGCCTTGATGATGGCCATGATGGACTGGATGGTGTTGCTGTAGACCACAGCTCTGTACTGCTTACACTCTTCCTCCGAGTAGCCATCCTCATGGATGATCCTGTCAAGAACGTGCACACACACACACACACACACACACACACACACAGTAAGTATAATGACCAACTTGTTGATTTGTTTCTGTACACATTGGATATGTGTCTGTAGACACAAACATACAACACACACACATTATACTTTTGGTTTATGGATTAAAACTTAAAAGGCAAAACCGATACCGTGTTAATATTCCTCACTAGACTGACACACATGGAGCATTCCAAAATAGCCCCCACAGATACGTTCCATTCACATGTCAAACGTGTGCTGGAGACTGATAAGAGGGTCCCTCATTACTCCGAGACAGAGGGCAGCTCAGGACTCCAGTGTAGCCTAGACCGCTGTAGAGGACCGTACACTCCAGCTAATATTTACATTAGCCGGGGAGAGGGGAGGGCGGCATGGCCCAAACACGAGCTTCCCAGCCTTAAATAAACAACCCCGCCACAGAGAGCCTGATCTAATCACCACAGCTACTCCTGTAGAAGCACTGCAATGGGACAGGGACTGGAGGGAGAGAGTGAGAGGGATAGGGAGAGGGGGAGGGAGAGAGAGAGAGAAAAAGAAAGAAAGAAGAGAAAGAGAGAGAGACAGATAGTGTCGGTGAGGCAGTCAAAGAGAGTGCATATATAGCCTATGTGTGTAAGCAAATATTGTGTGAGCCTATGTGCTGTGCATGTGTAAGCGAGCTTGTGTGTGTGTGTGTGTGTGTGTGTGTGTGTGTGTGTGTGTGTGTGTGTGTGTATGCGCGTGTTTGTGAGTGAGAGAAAAGAACAGAGCGAATGAATGGAGGAGAGAGAAAGAGGGAGGCAATGGGGAAAGCAGATGGTGATTAGTTGTGTAATGCTCCCGCCCATACTGGACCTTATCGGAATGCAGGAGGGATGGCTTGGAGTCGGGCCAACGCTGCCTCAAGAATGAGTCCAATGAGCTATTCCCCCTCTCTTCCCGTTTAAATGCCAGACACACACACACACACACACACACACAGGTAATCCAATGTGGGCTCCTGTCCCCCTTTTCTCTTGTTCAAAACAAGACAACAAAAAGAAACACACACACACACACACACACAGTGAACATAAATTCTGTGTGTGTGCGCTGTCCGTATAATGTCCTTAGAATTCTGTCTATGTGTGTCTATAATTTTTATAAAGATGGACATCTTATAAACACGGACATAATTCCTCAATATTTGTAACCAGCCCCACCACACACACATACTTCCCCGTCCCTTTATTTAAACCCAGTAGAGAGACAGACACACACACACACACAATGTGAATACCCCCCACCCCTCACTCCTGATATACACCGAGACAGTCCACTAAGGGCCCGTCCACACGGAGACGCTTTTTGGGTTAAACGCAGAGGTTTTGCTTCGTCTTGGCCGAGCGTCCAAACGAATCCTGTAAACGCACTGCCCGAAACCGCACTTTTTTGAAACCTGGTCTCAGAGTGGAAAAATCTGAAACCGTAGCCCTTTTGAATTCGTTTGGGCAGCGAAACCACACATCCTACTTGCGTATCGATGAGGTCATCGCTTCATGTCTTCATGGTTTCCTTGCACTAGCCAGTTTTGTTGTAGCCTACTCGGTCTGTTGTATGGCCTACACAGCGCGCAAGCTTTGGTCAATTTTTGTAACAAACAGTGCCACCTATAGGCCTGGGATATGAAGTAACGTGTTGAGTCGTGTTGAGATGGATCTGTTTGGACGCAAATATTCTTGATACGGTTCCAGGGAAGACAGAGGGAAAAAAAGTCGGTTTGGTACGTGTGGACTAGGCCTAAATCAGTTCTAATGATGGACTTGGCTGCTGCTCCTTAAAGAGGCTGGCCTGCAGCCCAGTAGTGCCTCTTGCCCCTGGTGAAACGGTACGTCGAGACGGTCAAGATGCTCGGCGTGATAACGACTTAAAAACTCATTTTGCCACGTAATGAGATGAGCTCGCATCTGCTCAAACGATTAAGAGTTCACTCCTGGAGGTCAGAAATTAAAAACAGGGTGCCGGTGAGCTTTCTGAGGGACATTCTGTCCTATGAGAAACAAAGCGGTTACAATTGTTTAGCTCAAGTTCTCTTCTTTGTTATGATAAATAGTTCAATTGCGCAATTCTCAAAAACAAGTTTGTGGGTGATGCTAAATCAATGTTTTTATCTGGATGCATTTCAAAGGAGCTGCAAGTAGCTGAAACTAATTAAGTGTGCGATGACTTCCGATGACACAGCTGTTGATTTCCAAAATGACAAAAACACCCCTACACACAAACACACACTCTCTCTCAGGATGACAAACCATGAAACCTATTGTTTCCCCCCCCAGTGAGTTCCCCCACTTCTGTCTCTGTGCCTCTGACACTGTGTGTAGAATTTTGTGTAGCTGTTGGAACGTGACAGCAATGAAAAGACTATTGAAACCCCTCCACTCTTGAGGAGTGTACGAGGGAATAATTAAATCACAGAGCCAGTGTGTGTGTGTGTTTTTTTTATGCATGCCTGAGTGTGTCCTGTGTGATTAAATTAGTGTGTTGCGGTCTGTTCATCCGCATGTGGGGGATCAGGAGAGGAACACTTGGGAACAGATGCACTTGCTGCAATCAACATGCGTCAATAACATTCCCCTCCACACATACACACACACAAACAATTCCAAACTGACATATGTGCCTTGAAGATGTAAATTTATGAATCTATATTATCAAACGGTCTGACGGTATTTGTATGCATACTCACGTATCTTCATGTGCACTCTCTTTGTGTGTGCGTGTGTGTGTGTGTGTCTGTCTGTGTGCATGCTTGTGTACATGCTCCCACATCTGTGTAAGCACATGGCTATGTGTCTGTGCAAATGTTTGTGTACATATGGTTATGAACTGTGCATGACATGTACACTTGTCTAGGGCCCTAATCAGTACTCCTCATTTCAGCCACAGCCAGCCCGCATAGCAACAGACTAGGACAGCATCTGCCAGGCCCACACCAGACCGAGGCCAGACATGGGCCGGAGCCGCTCAGGAGTCCTGTGCTGCCTGGATTACGGGGGCCGCTCAGCTGCATTCCCAGCCTTTACCCTTGTGTGGGAGACTGCACGGTTTCAAGGACAGGTAGGCAGGGAATTAGAGGCAGCTGGAAGCTTCCAGAACAGCGGGATTTCCGTTCCTGCTTCCACGGCACACAGCAGCAGCAGCAGGTTGCGCTCGGACGGGATGAGGGAAATCAACATCATCTGTGTGTGTGTGTGTGTGTGTGTGTGTGTGTGTGCGCGTGTGTGTGTGTGCATGCATGTGCATGTGCGTGTATGTGTGTGTGCGTGTGTATGCATGTGCGTGTATGTGTGTGTGTGTGTGTGTGTGTGTGCGCGTGTGTGTGTGTGCATGCATGTGCATGTGCGTGTATGTGTGTGTGCGTGTGTGTGCGTGTGTATGCATGTGCGTGTATGTGTGTGTGTGTGTGTGTGTGTGTGCATGCATGTGCGTGTATGTGTGTGTGTGTGTGTGTGTGGGGCGTGTGTGTGTGTGTGCGCGTGTGTGTGTGTTTACACTCCCCCTGCTGGGACGCCGTGGTGGATATAGTGCGGTGTGGCGTCCCCGATGGAATTAATCGGATGCTTAGTGAGCGATGCACACAATCATGCAGCTCAACACAAACACATACACACACCCTGCTGTGACCACTGATCACAGAGACAAACACAGACACCATCGACTTACTAATAGCGAGAAGAATTGCAATATTTCCAAGACAGAGAGAGAGACTGTGTGTGTGTCTGTGTCGATCTGTCCCACAATTTCACTGATGGAGTGAAAGCACATCTACTTGTAGCCCCTGCGATGTGGGTCTATATATTGTCCACGTGTGTGTGTGTGTGTCTGTCATAGCTGTGTCATGGGTGTGACTGATTAAGAAACATAATAACCACCTTTTTGTGCCCGACATTTGATAACAAAACCTCAATGTGAACCGAATGTGAACTGGACACACCCCTAAATGTATTTAAACTATTCACCACTGGCCATGCATTTTAGATCACCAAGATAGAGCACTGTGTGTGTGTGTGTGTGTGTGTGTGTGTGTGTGTGTGTGTGTGTGTGTGTGTGTGTGCGTGTGTGTGCGTGTGTGTGTGTGCGTGCGTGTGCGTCGCGTGTGTGTGTGCAAGTAAGTGAGAGTACATGCAAGTAGAAATCTGAATGAGATATTTCAAAGTGAAAATGAATTGGAATAACCCGCTAAACACATTAATCTCAGTTAGGCTGGGTGTTGAATGCTGTCCTTGATTTAAGAAACTTTGCATCTCACAGTGACCAATAGAGAGAACCTAGACTGTGTGTGTGTGTCTGTGTCGATCTGTCCCACAATTTCACTGATGGAGTGAAAGCACATCTACTTGTAGCCCCAGCGATGTGGGTCTATATATATAAGTGCCCGACATTTGATAACAAAACCTCAATGTGAACCGAATGTGAACTGGACACACCCCTAAATGTATTTAAACTATTCACCACTGGCCATGCATTTTAGATCACCAAGATAGAGCACTGTGTGTGTGTGTGTGTGTGTGTGTGTGTGTGTGTGTGTGCAAGCAAGTGAGAGTACATGCAAGTAGAAATCTGAATGAGATATTTCAAAGTGAAAATGAATTGGAATAACCCGCTAAACACATTAATCTCAGTTAGGCTGGGTGTTGAATGCTGTCCTTGATTTAAAAAAACTTTGCATCTCACAGTTACCAAAAGAGAGAACCTAGACTCTTCCGCGAGACGTCTGAGATGTCTCAGTTTCTAATTCTCTAATTTGATTCTAATTGTTTGGCCAGACGAGAAAGAGGGATTGTGTTTACTAGAGAGGGTGCTGGCTCCTGTACTGACTGACCCCTTCAAGCACAGATGGGAAAGGTCTGTGTCTGTCTGCTCAAGCTACTGAACATGTTGTAGTTGTGCGGATATTGTGTGGATATTTCTGAATAAGGTCTACCTCTCTGTGTGGGCAAGAGTGGGTTTTCAATGTGTGTAATACAAATTATAATGCATCTGTGAGTGAATAAGAACAGGAATGAGAAAAATGTGCATGTGTACAGTATATGAGAATATATGAAAGAGAGACAGAGAGTGTTCCAGAGGGACAGTCTGCGGCTCACTCACTTCATCTGCTTGACGATGGTGCTCTTCCCCGACTCTCCAGCACCTGCAGGAGAAACAAAAACACACAAGGCTCAAAATACATTCCAGTCTCCCCGGCCAGCCAGCCGTGCAGATGACCACCCCCACTTCTTTACTCCACATCTGGACTGGAGCCCTCCACCCCCCCCCCCTCCCCCCCACACACCCACAAAACAAGAAGCCCCAGACTGCAGCGGCCTCTCCACAGTGCATTCCCCTCTGCCAGAGTGGGGTTAAGACAGTTCAAAAAAGTAAAAAGACAAGTATTCCACAGACACAGACAATAATTTCCTTTAGAATTGTCTTCCGTATACATGTGTATATTAGAGATACTGTGTAATCCTCCAGAAAGGACAAAGATGAACAGCCTATACAGAAGAATGATGCTCTGCTTAAGGTTCATACTTCAACCAAACACTCACATGACCAAACCATTAGCTAATCTAATGAACACACAGTAGAGCTTCAAGATTAATAAACGCTAGGTAATATATTTCCCTGCAGCCCAAACATTTCAGCACGCATCAGTGGAAGATGGATCTTTCCCTTTGAGTGTGCCTGCATGCAAGAACACAAGTGTGTGTGTGTGTGTGTGTGTGTGTGTGTGTGTGTGTGTTGAAAGGGAAGCAGAGGGGTTATGTTCGGGAGTGACTGTCTGCTTGCTTTCATGTGCATGTGACTGTGTGGCTTTACGGAACAAGAGCCTTTTGCTTTAAATCAGAGTGTACAAACCATATGTGACTGTGTGTGTGTGTGTTTATGTGTAGAACACACACACACACACACACACACACACACACAGGCATTTTCCGTCTGTACATTTTATGAGGAGACCACACTCTTCCTTTGGCGGGGCGACTGCAAGGCATTCATCATCATTAGTGTTTAATAAAGGCATCTGAGGGCTTCTACAGACAGGAAGTGAGGCGCGCTCATTCCCCCGCTGTGTGTTTTCTTCCCATCGCCCATGGCGACAGCACAATGACGACGGCACACACAAACAGCAGCAAACAACACATCTGTGATATGTCTCGAGGTGCCAGGTCACCACCTACAGCCACGGAGGCCTGCAGATGGGCCGTGTGTCTGTGTGTGTCTGTGTGTGTCTGTGTGTGTCTGTGTGTGTCTGTGTGTGTCTGTGTGTGTCTGTGTGTGTCTGTGTGTGTCTGTGTGTGTCTGTGTGTGTCTGTGTGTGTCTGTGTGTGTCTGTGTGCGTTAGAGGGAAAAACAAAAAGATGTGTGAGACAAACAGGGAGCTCAGCGGTCAAGCTCTACCTGAATGCCTGTCTGGATGTCTGCCGAGGCGCAGTATCAAATGTCAAAATAACAGGCTGTCCAGTGTGCACACAAGCGCGCACACACACACCTTTTTATGATTGAGGGGATAAACACTAAACGCAATTGAGTGTAAGTGAGTATGTGATTATGTACTATGTGTGTGTAAGTGTGTGTGTGTGTGTATGTATGTACGTACGTACGTGTGTGTGTGTGTGTGTGTGTGTGTGTGTGTTGGATGGGGAGACTGAACAGATTATACCATCCCCTGAACCACTTGAATGATGACCTCAAACAGGTAATGAAATACGTCAGTGGACGGTCACACCTGACAAATGTTTCTCTATCTCTCTCTTTCTCTCCCTCAGACACACACAGACAGACATCAGAGGGCTGCCAGAGAAGAAGTGCCAGCCCTGCAAATGTCTGTGTGTGTGTGTGTGTGTGAATATGCACAACCATGGCGGTCGATGGTCAACAGGAGGGCACTGTTTGGCATGCCCTCACCCCCCATGTTGAGGCTAGAGGAACGTTCCCTTTCAGCACCCAGGAGCTGCCCACTCCTACCCCTGGCACTGTGCCCAGCACTGCCACAGCAAGCGGGCACACATGCTCAGCTGTGAGGCGGGCAGCTCTGTTTCTCTCTCTCTCAGCACAGCTGCCACTGCCAGACACACACACACACACACACACACACACACACACCTGAGGTACTTGCTACTGGTGGAGAGACTCAGGTGGACGTCCAGAGGCTTTGATCTGATGTGTATCACACAGTCCTTATTACTTGTGCACATTATTCTCTAAACAACTTTGGAACATTTTGAGTAATGACAGCATGTGGAATAGCTTTTCTTATTAACTCTAGGCCAACGTTGGAGTACGAAATGGTCATGCTTTTATAAATAGATTATTAGTGTGTTGTACAATTAATCATTTAACAGTGTAGTTAAACGGTCCCAAGGGCTGTGTGTAATATTTACCAGATAGACAATGATGGACAGTAGAATTATAAATGTCTGCTTTAACTGCCGCTATGATGGTGAAATGTGAAAGGCAGAGAGAGCCTTTCTGACCTCATCCTGCCCTTGCACCACGGTGTTTATGTTTATATCTTCTAGTTCTGTTTATATTTGCGCTTCCTGGTTATCACAGCAGGTGATGAACCCTGTGACATTTCATTTTGCCAGTGCCGTATCGGGGCGAGTGCCAGGCTCTAAAGTTCAGCTCCAGCAGGCCATCAGACTCACAGTGACACTAGCGCCCCCCCATCCCCCCGAGCTGCGTCACCTGCACCAGCACCACCACCATCTCCTCTCCTGCCGGGTGAACTCACTCACTCTCCCTGGAGAAATAGTGTATAGGGGAACCGATGAAATAAACACAATGACTGTTTTTAAATAGTCAAACTCTCCCCTCCTCTCTTGGCCTGCCTGCTGCATCAGAAGCCCCAGACTCCTCCATTACTCCTCAGCAAACATCACCGACACGGGCGAAAGCTCTTATCTGGCCTGCCTCTCTCTCTCTCTCTCTCTCTCTCTCTCTCTCTCTCTCTCTCTCTTTCTCTCTCTCTCTCTCCCCTCTCTCCCTCCTTCCCTCTCCCTCCCCTCCCTCCCCCTCCCTCTCTCTCTCTCTCTCTCTCTCTGATGCTACTGCTGCCTCCGGAGGGTAGGTGCAGAGGAATAAATCAAACAAATCTAAAATCAGGGAGAGGAATGTTTTCCTTTTTTTCTGACCTTCCCTTTACGCACAAACAGATACTCAGATGCACATGAACTCGTGCAGACACACACGCACGCACGCACGCACACACAATCTTCTCTCTTCCTTTGGTTGCTGGTGAGAGATTCCACACAGCCACTCAGCGTTCAGAGGGGCCCAAAGCAGGACGCTGACAAGACACACACACACACACAGACACTGCCTCGACCGCGTGCCGCTGTTTATATTCATGAGGCCAAAGCCCACACGGGAGTGTGTGTGTGTGTCTGTCTGTCTGTCTCTACCTCTCTCTCTGTGTGTGTGTGTGTGTGTGTGTGTGTGTGTGTGTGTGTGTGTGTGTGTGTGTGTGTGTGTGCGCGCTAGTGGAACAGTCCAATGGTTAAAGCAAAGCTTGTGAATAAAACATGGCTTCCCTGAGAACAGGAAAGAAAGAACTCGGTGCCCTATGAGTAGAAAGCAGCGAAGTGCATCAGCTGTAGCAGCCTCTAGGAGTCAGCAGGCGGCCGACTGGCCAGACCACGCTGATGATGCCCGGGGCACTAACAAGGGAGAGGAGCTCTTACCCGCAAAATAATCTGGACCCTGCCATCATGAATCTCCCACAAGTTAATTGTCTGCTGCACTAGACTTAATGATGGTGCAGGGAGTACTTTGTGTGGACAACAGGACATGTTTGAGTCTTCCATCCATGCAGGTTATTGGTTGGTTGAGCCCACACATCTTCCTCAGATAGGCCACTGTTTTTTTCCTTAATGCGTATTTGAATAAGTCGTGATTGCCTTTGCCGAGGACATCGCCCCCTCTCACGTCCCTCCACTGAGCCGTGACTACAACACAATTCACCAATCGGAGCACAAAAGGCCGAGAAATCACATCACAGCGCCGAGCATCACCCGCTTCAGAATGCAGTCATTATCAGATAACAGAGACTAAGATTTGTGTGAATGCAAAACATAAAGACTTGAAAGGATACACACTTAAGACGCACACTCACAGACACAGGGACACACACACCTGTGGAGTGGGATCAACTGAGAACAATCTGCGCTGGTTGATTGGTGTGTGGGGACAGCGGAGTCTGTTGTATTGCTCTGCAGTAGGGCCGTAGTCACTGTGGAGCTCATCCCAGACCGCAGTAGGGCACACACACACTTCACAGGAGGGCCTGAATATTTCATACCCGCTGGGCAGGCAGGGGGGGAGGGCACAGCTACAGCTACTCACTCACACAGTTACACCCTCTCCCCCTTACACACACACAGTCTGTGTCTCTCTCTCTCTCTCTCTCTCTCTCTCTCTCTCTCTCTCTCTCTCTCTCTCTCTCTCTCTCTCTCTCTCTCTCTCTCTCTCTCTCTCTCTCTCTCTATCTCTCTCTCTCTCTCTCTCTCTCTCTATCTCTCTCTATCTATATATATATATATATATCTCTATCTCTCTATATCCATGAACACTGAGTACACACACATACTGCTTTCACTTCGATGCTTGATGCAGTACATAACTTTTCATGCTTGCAAGAACACAAGAACAAAACAAAAATCTTCTTCCATGTACAAACAAGCCCAGAAATGAAAGTTGCCATCTAATTTCAGACAACACACCTTCCAAGGGTAACCATTCATAACCCCTGTGGATTCAACACACATCTTCTCTTTCCTCGGATTTCAGCCAAACCAGCCAACAGTAAAATATATCTGTCTACCCCCACAGCCATCTTCAAATCTATATATAAAAATGAAAGGGTTTACCTATCTAGCCCACAGGCACAAGTGCTCTTTAAACGTCCACAGGTCTCTCATATAGAGAGTTATGAATTGCCACTGATCTATAGAGGCAACCGATAGCTTGGAGCACGACACATCAAAGGCAAGAAACATTATCTTGACTAAGAGCTTCTTTGTGAACAGACAAAAAAAAGCAGAGCAGCTCAGCTCCTGGCCAGTGTCTCTGTACGGTGTACTAAGAAGAGCACCACTGGTCAGGGTACACAGGAGATGGGTCCAGGGCTGAGCGCTGACACGGAGGGAGGGGAGAGGAGAGAGGAGAGAAGAGAGAGGCTGAACAAGAGGAATGTGCCCAGTGGCAGGGCCGCCTGGATGATACTCATCTAATGGAGTCATGGTTTATCTGAGAACACCACTCCATTATCAGAGAGGACCCTTGAGGAGGGACAGAGAGACAGAGAGGGGGAGGGAGGGAGAGATAGGGAGAGATAGGGAGAGAGGGAAGAGAGAGAGAGGGGGAAAGAGATAGGGAGGGAGGGAGAGATAGGGAGAGAGGGGGAGAGGGAAGAGAGAGCGCATGTCAGAGGGTCGACGCAGCCAGCTTAGCTAGCTGTGCTGATCGAGCAAAAAATTCTGATGTCCCATTAAGACTGGAGAGAAAGATACAGAGAGGAAGGAAGGAAGATAGAAAGAGAGAGAGAGAGAGAGAGAGAGAGAGAGAGAGAGAGAGAGAGAGAGAGAGAAAGAGAGTAGAGACAGGACACAGACATAGGGAGGGAGAGGGACAGCAGACCTGCCAACCTTGAAGAATTTATTTTGAGTAGCACCTCGAGCCGAGAAAACAAAAATTGCTCACGTCGGCCTTCATGCATGCAGCCAAAAACAGACATAGCCATACTCGCAAGACACATTTTGGATAGCGACCCATCTTTAAATGTTGAATATCTATCTAAACGGGATCCAATGTGTTCCTGAAAGTGCAAACTGAATCCTTTACAGTAGCTCTATAATGTTGACAATCTGTTTTAGAGCCTAACAATCCTGACCTATGAAAACCACTTGTGTTGATAGGCACTGATGTGGGTATTGTCCATTTTCTTTTATGTGGGCCCTATTCGATCATGCCTGGTATTATACCTCTTTTCAATCCATTAATATTAAAGATTTATTTTGTAAAGAAATACATCTATCACCCATGTTATGCCAACATATCTAATTTACTTGGATGTAGGCTACAGTAGATAGAGGCTTATGGACATCTGCTGTTGTCAGTGTGTAGTCTATCCCTTTACTCACAATTACCTACCCTAATGTTTTGTTTATTTGTAAAAAAAAAAAAAAAAAAAATTCATTGTTCAAGTATTACCTGCTGACTAATGCAAACTACTGATTGCTTTTAAAGAATTTCACTTGCACGTGCACTCAAGTTTCTTTCAGATTGCAGTGTCTTTCTGCCATCTGTGAGGCTGCAATGATTAGACCTACATTATCCCAACTACAGTGAGAGGTGCGCGATCTCCGTCTATAAGCTTATTATTTGTTCTCACTTGTTTTCACGCTAATAATCAAGAAGAAGGATCCATATGCCTCAAAGAAAAAAAACAAATTGAACACTCATTAATGAGCAGCTCAAAATATTTTGCCTTGGTCCGCTTTCAGACTCGTTGAATGGCTGCATTTTGCCTTGGAAAGGTCCGCGCTCCATTAGCGCCTTAGTTATGAAAACTTCAACCATCAGCGACACATAGAAAATAGGCTAACTGAAACAACTCGTGAACAAGTAATAACTTTCCAAGACACAGTCAAACTATTAGGCCTAGGTGAATTTTACAATCGCACTCAGTGGAATATTTTTTAGTTTCACAGCAAAACGGCAGCTAGGGGACGCTTTAATTTGCGAGTGAACACTTGTTAAACTCACCTCATCAAGTCTTTCATTTAACCCACCGTTGGCGGAAGAAAAAATAACATAAAGAGAGGCCACTATGCTTTGCCTGTCATTTTCACTTGTCACTTTCTCTCTGTATCTCACCCTCGCATGAATTAGCGGGAGATTCACATGCTCAAGGAGCTTTCCGGAGAAGTTGGATGTCTGCTCGTTTTGAGTAGTTTTAAGTAAAAAATCGTAGCGGCGTATTTTGATCTCAAAATGCGTGGTTGCTACGCAAAATGCGTACAGGTTGGCAGGTCTGGGACAGGCATGGAAAGAGAATCTGCTAGAGACAGTAAAGGAAAAGAAAGAGAGTGAGACTGTGTGTGTGTGTGTGTGTGTTTGTGTGAGAGTGTGTGTGTGTGAGAGAGAGAGAGAGAGAGGGTGAAATAAAGAGACAATGTGTGACGGCAGGAAGCCAAAGAGTGTACCCAGGAGACATATAATGAGTAGGCTGCGCTGAGAGGAGCAGAAAGAGAGAAGAGAGGAGCGGAGAGATGAGAAAGAGAGGAAGAGGCGAGCCCAGCCTGGGCAGCCTGATTAAGCCAGACGAGACGTGAGGCTCAGGGCCCACTGGAGCTCCTCTGGATCGCTGGGTCTCCACCAGGGGGCCTGTTCTGATTGGTGTTCCCTCCCACCCTCCAGGTTCCCTTGGCGTAGGATGCCGTCCGCACACGTCCAGGCAAGCCAAAGCCAAAGCCAAACCCGACACCCTGTAGCTCCGAACAGCACAAGAGCCTCTGATGACCCCATACGCGGCACTAACTAACGGCCATTAAATGAGGATCAACACGGCCAAAGAACGAGCCTGAATGCCTTATTAGCAGTCATGACTGGGCCTCGGTCCTGCGGATGTGGACGCTTCCAGTCACACGCTCCACAGGAGTCAGGCAGGGAGGACACTGTCTCTCTCAGAGCAGTGTGGCTAAAGCAAATGGCCACCCTTATAGATGCCCCTACTGGAAAAGGTGCTGGGAGGAGATCAGGGGCGGAGGGGGAGGTGGAGGTTTTTTGGGGGGTATGAAGTTGGTTGCCTCGATACAGCAGCAGGTGAGAGGACCAAACTGATACATTCAACAGACATGAAGGCGAGGGGAGAGAATGAAGGGAACGGAAGAGGAGACCGTAAAGAAGAGGAAGGACAAAAGCGTGAAAGAGGGAGGAAGGAGGAGAAGGGGAAAACAAGCGAGTGCGGCTGGTGCCACGCTCTACTTGTGAAGACCCTGCAGATTCCTAGAATATGAGACAAGTAAATACTACCCACTGCCTAGCAACAGACAGACACCAAGGCCAGCGGAGAGCTGTGGCTCTGACAAATGAAATACCCCACAGCAGGAGAGGATGGGGAGAGAGAGAGAGAGAGAGAGAGAGAGAGAGAGAGAGAGGAAGAGAAAGAGAGAGAGAGAGAACAGGAGCTTCCTCTTGGGTTCGCTGGAAGTGATTAGGGAGGGATCAGTCATGTCTGTCAAGTGTCCTGTGTGGTTGAATGACTGTGGCAGAGAGAAGCCCTTATTGAACGAGGCCCATTAAGCTGATTGGTTAAGAGCGAGACCAATAAATCCTTTAACCAATAAAATGTCTGGAACTAATAGGGTGTTGCTCATCAGCAAATCCCTTAACTACTGACTTTATTAAACCTCAAAACTTTCAATCAAACTTTAATAAAAATAAAGGTTTCAAACTTCACCACTGACGCAAACATTAAACGTTTTTTGGGAAGCTTTTTGTTAGACAGCAGGGAAAGTGGTGAAGAAATTGCTTCATTACCCTGCGGCCACGCTGCATATTCATCTGACCTGCCTGACGAGGGTTTGATTAAGGCTAGCAAGCAGAACCAATAACGCAGGCACAGAGAGAGGGGGGAGCGAGAGAGAGAGCAAGAAAGGGAGAGTGAGACAGACACTGAATTCTCAAAAGGATAGGTAGAGGGGGAGAGAGAAAGAGGGACAGAGAGAGAAAATAAGGTAAAGGGAGAAAGAGAATGACTGCAGAACAAACAACGAGAGAGGAAAACAGAGGAGCAACAAGGGAGGAAATCTGCCAGGAATCGCCATATGTGTGGCAGCCTGTGTCTAGTCCATGTGTGGCGTGTGTATGTGTGTGTGTGTGTGTGTGGCGTGTGTGAAATGGAGAAGGCAGGTGCAGTGGCTCACAAAGCCCGACTCTCGCCAGACACCCGTCAGCAGCGGATCGGAGTGTCCAAAATCTCCTGGCCAAGCGGGAGCAGGTCTCCAGGGATGTCCGTCTGATCTCACCACATCTAATCGTGGGAGAAAATCAGCGCTGAAAGGCCCCAGCAGCGCACCAGGGACAGATCTGCCACATCCACCCCCACCTCATATCCCCACACGGAGAGAGGAAAATAATATATCTCTTGCCATCACACATACAGTAGGAGTGATAAACGAAAACGGCTTAATGCACTACCACTGGCTTCTCGATCGTTCTCTGCCTCCATGTTAGTTCTGTGTCTTGGAGAATGTCGGCAGGCGCTGGCTGGTTCAGCTTCAACAAGTAACGGGAGACAAATTGGTCTCCCAGGAGGGAGGGCAAATAGCGACGGCGTTTCTGACCCTGGGGGACAATCTGTCTCTCGCTAATTAAACTCTTAACAATTAAATAAAGTCAAATCAGCGACAGGAGCATGACCGTGCTTGTTATCGCTCCCGATGCGCATGGTGGTGGGTATTGATTATTTAATTTAGTGAGTGAGGCTGATGATAAAAATTATTCCCATGTGGATCTAAGGATAACTTACAAGAGAAAGAGATATCAAGACAGGGCGTCCTTGTTTGGAAGGTGATAGATTGAAAAATGAGTTTTCCTCCATACTGTGACATGGTCATCACTCAAATGACATAACCGTCTAAATGAAGTGACAGAACTCACACTAGTCCGCCATTCGTCTTAAGAACTAACATTTGCACTACACTGGCAATCTGATCCGACTAAATCCATGCAGGGCTTGAAGACCTGCATGTTTCAGCCTGCCTAGATTGCTGCGGGATCTGTGTGGTGCAGGACTGGCCCTAATCCGGTCCAGCCTCTGTACCTAAATGAGCTTGGGCACACGTTCCTCTTCACTTTTATTTATACATAAAGCAAGGGGATAATCCTTGAACACTTGTTCAAAATAAAGCAGGGATTCATGGGAGTGGGAAGAACCAGCAGAACCAGCAGAACCAGTTTGCAGCTGTGGGCTCTGGCTTGGGCTTTACAACTCAATCATTTCATCTGACACAACATGTTTGTAATAGAGAGGCTCAGAGCAGGCCTCTGGATGTCTCCTCCCATCTTACGAGTACGTGGTTTGGGTGGCGAGAGATTTGGCAAAAACGGCGTGTGAGCGGAGCTGGAACGACTTGACTTTATTTGTTACAAAATGCAGCATCTGAGTTGAACCAGAAGACCAATGCCATTTCATGTTGACAAGACAAACCATTACTGAATGCTAATCAGCCTTTCAGTATCTTACATCAGAAAATGAGGGGTTGACAGAGGCCGTTAGATAAACACTAGAGATGAGACATGCTAGTTAGGCTTGGAGTTAAGAGTTGGAGCGGAACATAATTTCCAGCTAGATGGCACTTGATGTATTTTTGATGAGATCTGTGTGTGTGTGTGTGGGGAGGAGTGAGGGAGGAGATCTCCAGAGCTGTGAAGGAAGTGATTAAAATGCTGCGGCAGAGACGTTAGTTAACATGACTGACAAGTCCGCCCTCCATCTAAGAGCGGGGCGGGAGAGGAGAGAAAGCAAGGAGCAATAGAAAAAGAAGAGAGATAATGAGGGTAGAGAGGGGGAGAGAGATTTATCGCTGGCGGTCTAGGACTCCAGCATTTTGTTGATGGCAGAGCAGAGTCCATTCATTCCCCCATGAGACAGGATGATTCATTGGATACCAGACCAGCATTTGTCTTGAGCTACCACAATCTCTGCTCCGGTCTGCAGACAAGCTGCTGACAAACTAACTTATAATTACACAGGACACCAAGACCCACTTCATAGGCGTCCAGATGGCATGAAAACTGCTGAGAAGCAGCATGATATACGAACTCTTCTGTCAAGCGCTTTCAAAATGCCAATTTACCGTGTGGGTATTACGTAACATAAGCACTTAAGTCTTAAGAGAGCAGGTGGTATTATAACTCTGGAGGGTCACAGTGACTGACCCACTCCACTGGCCTACTCCCAATTATTTTCCCTGCCTATTGATTGTGTTTCTTCACAGCTCTAGTATGTCACTAAGCGTGCTAAGAGGAACTAGGAAATAAACAGAGTCTAAACATCCTGTGGCTTATTATGTGGCAGAGCAGCACAGACGGTGGCGTCCATTGTGTGCTCCTTGAGGGGAGCGGTCTGCCGTTTCTTCACTTCCTCTTCCTGCTATGAAGGAATGCGTTCTCACACTGCCAAAGGACAGCGTGAGGAGAAGTGCTCAGCTCAACCCCACTGGCCTTTGCCATCGTTACGCTGCGTGGGTGGGTGTATGTATGGATGTATGGATGGATTCAGTGACATTTATGCGTGTGTCTGTTCATTTATTTAACATTTGTTTAGGGGCAAAAATAGCAAATAATTGTTATTGCTTTGATGATATTGTAGTACAATACAGTACAGCAACAATGAAAGTTAGAAAAAAAGAAAGAAAGAAAGAAAGAAAGAAAGAAAGCAACAAAGAAAGAAAGAAATCAAGAAAGCAAGAAAGAAATCAAGAAAGCAAGAAAGAGACAGCAAACAGGGAGGAAGACAGAAATAAAGGAGCCCCAATTGTGTGTGAGAGAAGAGAGAGCAGAAAGAAGACATACAGAGAGATTGAGGGAAAGATGTTTCATCCTACTGAACACATGTGGTTTCTGGGGCACCATGCCCTCTGTTTACTGTTACTGAAGACAACAGAAAACAATCACATCAGCATGTAGGAAGCTACTTCCCCGTCACCATGGCGATGCGGCCCTGCCCATCCACTCATCCGTTCCTGGCAGCCCCTAGGCCCTCTCTCCATGTTATGGAAAAAAAGACAGGTGCATCAAAACAACGCCCGCTCATCAGAACAACATGCGCCTAGTCGGGATTCCAATGGCCACAGACCCCGCTGTCCCTTGCCTTGATCAGCCATGCATTAAACAACAAAATGGAAATCTCTCTAGGCAAATCCCTATCGAGAAACCCAGCTATTCTGTCTGCATGAATAGTCGATGGGAGTCGGTCTTTGAGCTACTGTCGGCCTCGGGGACAGAGGAGGGCGGATCGGTCAAGCAGGGCTCAGGGCCCCTTTCAGATGCTCGTCTGAATCTGTCGGCATGGCGGCGACAGATGCCATGGGCTCAGCTGGGGAAAGAGACTCGCACCCAAGGGCTGGCTCAAAAACGCAAAACCGACAGGGCAGCTGTCATTTTCACAGATGCGAGAGGAAGAGAGAGAGAAGCCTGCGTCTTCTTCTCCTAGCAACCGCATCCATCATGGGATTGCTCCTGCCACCACTGGAATGATGCTCTCCCACCCGGCTCATCACGACACAGTGGAGCAGAGAGCAGAGGAGAGGGAAAGACAGAGAGGGATAGGCAAGCCAAGTTGACACACAACCAAATAGAATGTTCAAGCATTGTTTTTGTTTTTATTGTTGAAAGGGTTTATAGCACATTTCATACAGTAGGGCTCATTAAATGAGCTTCCCATAAACAAGAGAAAAGAGTATAAGTAAGTATAAGTGTAAGTATAAGTATATCCCATGAGGGAAATTTGGTCTTTGCATTTATCCCAATCCGTGAATTAGTGAAACACACTCAGCACACAGTGAACACACAGTGAGGTGAAGCACACACTAATCCCGGCGCAGTGAGCTGCCTGCAACAACAGCGGCGCTCGGGGAGCAGTGAGGGGGTTAGGTGCCTTGCTCAAGGGCACTTCAGCCGTGCCTACTGGTCAACGTTCGAACCAGCAACCCTCCGGTTACAAGTCCGAAGTGCTAACCAGTAGGCCACAGCAGCTCTAATAGTAATAGTACATACAAGCATAAATGGGCAATAAATGAAAAATCTATTAAAAAAAATAGAAGTACATAATTAAGAAAAGTGGAAAACAACTTCAAATTACAGCGAACAAGTTAACTTTATGCTTCGTCACAACTGCCGTTAGCAAAGCCCGAAAAATAACTGACCATCAGGGAGTCTCTCAACAGGTCATTACTGTGACAAAACATCTGTCCATCTTTGATTATCTATCGCTAATCCTAATCGCCACCAGACAGTTTCTTGACAGGTCAGGATGGGAGATTGAACAGAAAGAGAGAAAGAACAGATGAGAGAGAGACACACAACGGCTAGAGGAATGATGGGCAGACACACACACACACACACACACACACACACACACACACACACACACGAGTTGACAAACCCACAGGCATGAATGGAGACAGTGGTTAAATGATGCAACAATCATCTTATGCCAATTCACTTTACCCCACACACAAACGTACACACACAGCCTGTCTGTAGCTCCCTCAATGGGGAATAAGTACAGACACGCAAAACAGACTAGCATGCTAGTCACTCACACAGAAAAATGTGTAAGACTCCAAGGCAATGTGAGGATTACGTGGTGATCAGCGAACAGACAGGACTGCATTAATGCTGAGAGAGACAGTGTGTGTGTGTGTGTGTGTGTGTGTGTGTGTGTGTGTGTGCCTCCCACTCTCTCCCCATATTCAGATGCATGGAGTAAAAGACCTCTAAAAATTGCTGAGTTTTCCTCCCCACCCAGACAGAAGAAAAGAGTGGGGGTGAGGAGAAACAGAGATTAAGGGGGCAGAGGCAGACGAAACAGAAAAAAAAGAGAAAAGAAAATGAAAGAGAGTGAGAGAACCTTGTAAAAAAATCCTCTGACACATTTCAGAGACATGAGACATCTTTCAGCTGTTAGAGGGATGGATGTAAAGCACTCTCTCTCTCACACACACACACCTCTACCATGTGTGTGCCAGTAAAGTAATGTTTTATGACAGCCCTTGGGCGTTGGGAGCTTCACCCAAAGGTGAGGGTCATTTGGGGAGATCAAATCTGAGCTGTGATGTAACCTGAGGGCTGACATCACTCACTATTTCTCTCTCTCTCTCTCTCTCTCTCTCTCGTACTCCAGTGCATTGCTCGGTCACCATCTCTCTTTTTCTCAATTGATTCCATTGTCTTTGTCACTTTCTCAGCTTCTCTCTGCTGCTCTCTTTCACACCCACTCCCTCGCTCACCCTGAACAACCTGAGGTCCAGAACAATATGTTCTAAAGGCAATCTTAGTCTTTTCCCTTAAAAAGCAGATTACGAGAAAAAGAGAGGAGAGGAGAGAAAGAGAGAGAATCACAGAGAGTGACAGAACAG
Source organism: Alosa alosa (assembly GCF_017589495.1). Lineage (NCBI taxonomy): Eukaryota > Metazoa > Chordata > Actinopteri > Clupeiformes > Clupeidae > Alosa > Alosa alosa. The sequence goes on from NC_063198.1 coordinate 20,346,536, forward strand.
AGAGAGATGGGGAGGGGGGGGATTAAGTCCTGGCCTCTGCAAAGCTAAGTTCAGACTGCTCTTTAAATCGACCTTTTGAGCCTGGATTAAGCACAGAGGAGTTATGCAAGTCAGAATTCTTCAGAATGAAAGTGACTGAAGCCAACATTCCTGGTTTCAGAAGTTCAAACATGTCTAATGTCACACTGATGCACAAGAATGAACAACCTCTAACCTTCTGATTAAGAACACATAATGAAACACAAACTGGTGTTACTGGAGCTGTTACTCTCATTATGACTCAATGTGGTTCTCCAGTTACAACAGGGTAAAGGAGGATATGGGCCAAGGTGCAGCTACAGTCAAATGCATTAAACACCTGCCTTCCTGCCGTGTGTGTGTGTGTTTAAGTGTGCGCGCGAGAGACAAAAGAGAGAAGGAGAGAATGATTGTGTGTGTGTGTGTGTGTGTGTGTGTGTGTGTGTGTGTGTGTGTGTGTGTGTGTTTAATGAGAGTACTGCCAGACAGTGACAGGAAGAGTGGAACGCTATGCTGTCCTTGGAATGCTGGGCAATCAGGGTGGACAATGAAAGAAGTTCCATTGTACAACTTCCAATTGCCCTGCATGAAATACTCCACAAACACTTTCTGAATCCACAGCTGGAGTACAATGGAAGAGAAAAATCAGGAGTTCTGGCAGGCATCATAGTTAGTGTGTTGTACTTGATTCATGTCCGTAATCGTAACACACACACACACACGGCACACTGCCCATATATTCTTTAGAGCTGTTGCAGCTCAACAATTAAAGTCCACTTTGTTTACGTGAAGCGTATAACAATGGTCCCTCTCGGAGGTGCATCTGTAGCTTAGCTAGTAGAGCAGAAAGGGCTAGCACCACCAAGCTTAACTGCTGGAGCAAAGCGCTAACAACAGCAACAGACTTAGAGAGCACATATTCTGATGAAGGGAAAATACATATACACTTATAAACATATATAAACACATATATGTGCTGTTCTCTTAGTAACATAACCATCTGTTATGGAATATCTCCATATCAAATGGCTGACCCAAAGGCTGTGTCAAGATTTGGCCCTGACCGAGATCGTTCACTGGTGCACAAGGACACTTAAAATTAGCTGCAGTCTAAGAGCATCTCCACTGGGACAGTGAAATCTTTTTTTTTTCCCAAGAGGAGTTTGCAGAGCTTCATGGAGCCCCCTGCTCAGCAGCAAGAGAGACAGAGGGACAGATGGAAAGCATGTATAATTGATGGCAACAAAATGAAACTGAAACAGTCCATCAAACCTGATACCTGCTATTCACTAGGATGACTTAATCTCCTTAACAACAACAGCAACAACAACAAAATCTTCATCAGGCACTCTGAGGCAACTCTGTGCCTAACAGATGTGGAAAAAAAACATGATGCTTCTTTTTTTTTAAATGCTGAATGCTATAACATGAAGTAGGTCAGCTGTTTGACGTCACAGGAAGCGACACATAAAGCTCCTGCCTCATGGGGACTTTAATCAGCTCTCGTCTCCACTAGTCTATGAATGTAAATGAGCAGAGAAACGCTTCTGATGTACACATTGCACCCCATAGCCTCCGTCGCCCCAGGGATGCTTCCCAATGGCAAGTTACACTTTCATTTCACTTCCATTCAGTGAGCACGCACTCTTATCGACAGCCATTTGAAGAACAGACGTATACATTTCTTCTTGCGGGTACGTGTGCTGAATGAATATCAGAGTCAATATGCAGAGTGAGCAAGGCAGCTTCATCTGAGGCATATACAGTAACCATGTGTGACGTGCCAGGCTGGAAAGCACAGTATCTCATGGAGCATGGAGATTGACGTGTGATTAAAAACAGCTCTCTGGACATTGGGTCAATGAGAGGCCATTCTAAGAGAGAGAGAGTGTGTGTGTGTGTGTGTGTGTGTCTCTCTGTACTTGTATGTGTGTACGTTTCTGTGTGTGTTTTGAGAGGCCAGTGACTTCATAATGGGGTAATCCGCCCATCCATCTGTTTAATCAGGAAATGGCCATTGAGGTCAAAAAGCCCTTCTACCACTGGCTATTTAGGAAGGGCAGCGGCATTCTGAGGCTCTGGGGGCCTGTGTGATATGGCCAGGTCATCAGGGGCCGGCTTGAACACGGAAAAGAGCCCCTGCCCCAAGCCCTCAACATTAAACAAGTTGAGGAGAGGAATGCATGGAGAGCTCAGAAGAAGGGTTTCAGAATGGTTTGATACTTTCCACAATACACCTACACACACACGCACCCGCACACACACACACACACACACACACACACACACACACTCACACACAATCCTGAATGGTGCTGCATGCGAACATGCCCGCAGCCGTGTGAGGCTTTCCTGTCACCTCTGTGGTATTGTTCTACCTCAGGAAACCCGCGTCTGCATCAGTGACCAAATGCAGAAAATAGGGAGAGTTCGCAAAACCACACACAGGCCGCCGGGTATCTGGGTCACGACCTCTCTGCACAGGAAAGCTTCTCGATGGAGAGTTAGAAATGAGGCGAAAAAAGGGTCAACTGAACGAGAGTTTCCTGAAATACCAGCCTACCTTAACAAGGATATGCCCACTTAAAAGTGCCACTTCTACAGCAATGATGTACAGTACACACAGAGCAGAGCCCAATATAGCCATGCCAAGGTTCGAACTAACCTTTAGAGAACCATAAACTAACGTTCCCTAAATGTTCTGTGTTAGTGGGGACCCCACCACCACCTCAACACCCAGCCAACCATTTATTCCAATCAGGGTCACTCAAAATGAGTACACAATGTCTAATCTGATAAAACAAGATGATGACAACAACAACAATAACATCATCATCATCATCATCATCATCATCCCACCCCTCCACCTCCTCCTCTCCTCTCCCGGATGAGTGGGAGCTAACGATGGAAATGCACCCTCCCTGCATTATATATACGTCCATTAGTGTGCTTACTTCCTGCCGAAGCACGGGCAGAGCACATGTCACACTCCAGGCTGAATTATTGATAATGCGGGAGGCAAACAGTGGAGGTGGGGGGGGTTGTGTGAGTGTGAGCCTCTGTGTGTGTGTGTGTGTGTGTGTGTGTGTGTGTGTGTGAGAGAGAGTGTGAGTGTGAGTATGAGTGTGTGTGAGGGGGTGTTGGTGAGTGACATGATTTTATCACCACGTTACAGAGAGGAGTGGTTTTTTAATGAAACTGGGTAGAAACTGCAAAGTATAGGTCAGAGGATAATGTCTAAGTGACATCCCAGAAAATTAATTTCCATTCCCTGCTATTTATTCCTTTGACCATAGCAAACCAATTACAGTGGCCTTTGCTATGATGTGGACATAGCCTATTAAAGTTAAAAGCCTGACCAGTCCTCATAGACTGGGTGTGTGTGTGTGTGGGGAACGGTGCATCTGCTCTAAGGACAGACACATACACTAACAGAGAAGTGTGCACACACACGCACACACACACACACACACACACACACACACACACACACACACACACCTGGGTCTAGAGGTAATTAATCTAGCCTGAAAGGCCATCTATCAAAGCCAAGGGTGCCAAGGCCGTCTGGACCAGGCACCGGTTTCACGGGACACTCCTGCCACCAACACAAACTTTCCAAGTCTTGAAGTCTGGCAGGAGGAAAGCCAATGCCAGAAAACAAACTCCCAGAACCACCCAGCACTAAAAAAAACCCTCCTTTTTACACATCCACTCGTCTGCATTATAATAAAGACAAGAGTATTCCTGTATGGATTTACTTTCAATGTGAAGAGAAGCGATCACGTGAGTGTCCGTCACTATAGTTAGACCAGGACAGAAACTGGAACCTAGAATTTCATTTTCAAAAGGTCTTCCGACAGGAAGCGCACTTCGCATCGCCAGTGTTGTAATGCTCACTTTCATCTCGTCTTCAAAGCAGGAAATATTAATAAGACATCGTCCTCAATATTCTCACCCTCACCCAAGACTCTCTGGAGGGCTTCACAAGAGGGAGAGGGGAGAGAGAGGGGTGTGGGGGGTGGGAGAGGGAAGTAGATGGAAAGAAAGAGTGTAAAAGAAAGCAAGAATGGAAAATAGGAGAAAAAGAGTGCAAAAGCAAGCAAGAATGAAAAATAGAAGAAAAAAAGATCAGTTTCTTTACTCCTGCACATCCCTTAGTACAAAGAGCCACAGTGAGTATGTCTGCTGTTGATAGAGGGTTTTATGTGTAAGATTGGCAAATCAAACACAACAAATCCTTTTTCCTTTCTCACTGAAATCCTTGGGGATAGATAAGTACACACACACAGATGTGTTTTTCGGACCCTTTTCAGGAAACACCTTTAGTGCTCAGGCGGTGAACCGGGCCTTGAAAAATCACACACATCTCCCGACTTGTCAAGACATAAGCGCAGACACCAGGTGGACTTTTTGTCTTGTGCGTCACTCATGTCACACTGTGTGACTGTGCTGTCGGTGGCCAGGCTCATCAGACAGCTGCAACCTGCTATTTCGTCCCACATGTGGTGGTTCAAACACAAAACCAGCTCATCGATCCTTTCTCCCCATTGATTCTAGTTGGGGCCGTTTTGAGGCACATTGATTTCAGTTGGGGCCGTTTAGATTTTTTCAAAAGACGTCCACTGAAAATGGACCTGGGGGGTGTGGTCGGCGGGCTGGTTCTGTGTCCCGACTGACGGGCATCGGGTCCGGGACGAGGTTTACCGACCACCTGCACGGCTTCATTACGGGATTGGGGCGCTGAGTCATGAACAATACTCTTGATGAGATGTGCGGGAGGCGGCACTCTGTTGATGCCACCTGCTGGGAGCAGGTCACTGGGGAGGGTGGCGGCAGAGGCCTGGCAGTTGTTTGGGTGTCTAGTGCACTGGACCATATAAACTAGCATTAGCAACGGCCAGGGACCACATTAGCGCCCAGTAATGATTAGATAAAAGGAAACAGCGACGGATGCGTCTGAGTCATTTCTCGTCTAAAGGGAGAACTTGTTGAAGGGTGCTGCTTTGGACGGGCACACACACACACACACACACACACACACACACACACACACACACACACACACACACACACACAGAAAGCCTGATGCACATCACATGATATTGGGATCACTGAGCATGATGAAATAAAAACATGACCATTGTTGAAAAATGTGAGCAATTCTGGCTTGCTTCCAGGGACGTGGTGCAATAATCTTGAACTGTTTATGTTACAAAGCCATGCATTAGCTTGAGATTTATAGGACACAAAGCTATTCAATCAATTGGACACACAGTATTGATGGTGCACAAACAAATAACCTGTAGTAGATGTTGTTCTATCCTTCCAGTTTATAAGCACACACAGGTGTACAAATGTAGAATTTTCTTTTGAAGTATGGTTACCAGGGACCTGAGAAAAACCTTAGTGGGACCAAGGAGCAGCCATAAAATAGAGAGAAGTGTGAGTAAACACACCCACCCACACACACAATCTGAAAAACCTACACGAGAACAGAAATTCAGAGAAATCTTCCATATCATACCGTCCCTGTTTTCACACAGCATGAGTCATGTTTCATTTACGTCAGCCCTGGTGCAGCGCTCACACAGGTGTACTGTACTGGCCAGCCATGCACCCCCCTCATCATCATCTCAACTCTCCACCGTCAATCAATATTTCATCCTAGTCATTCCTGTTTCCGTTAATCTGCCAGGTCCTGTTTGGTTTAATCTGTCTGGGTCTCCCCCCCCCAAGGTGACGAGATGACAGGTGGCTTTCGATCAACTGTTCTCTGATGTTGGGTAGTGGCGATGTGTGGTGGTGGTGGTGGTGGTGGGTGTTGTCTCTCAGTGGGCACAGCTCTAGCTAGTCTCCAACCTCCACACCTCCACCCTGTCTTTTCACACATCCATAAGAGGTGTTAAAATGCCATATAAGCCCTTAATTGGCCCTTTCACAGCAATAACCCCACACAGCCTAAAAAACACACGCATACAGACACACACACACACACACACACGTAGCTGAGTTGTTAGTGAGGTTTCAAAGAGTGATTATGCACAGAGACACACAGACAGACGCACACACACACACACACACACACACACACACACACACACACACACACAAACACACACTTTGTGACTGTCAGCTAAGCTTAGTTGTTTGTGTGCGTTCACAGGCTGCCAGCGAGAGAAGCAGGTGTTATTTTTACCCTCTTGATGACATTGAACAGGACACTGGGCACGCCTTAGCAGCCCCCCCCATCTCAGGGCTGGAGACTGCTGTGCTGCACAGGGAGGTGTGTGTGTGTGTGTGTGTGTATGTGTGTGTCATCCTGAGTCACTCTGTATTGTCCTCATTTGTGTGTTGTGAATGTGAAATGAACAATAGGGAGAGGGGAGAAGGATGAGGAGGATGATGGTATGTTCTGTATGTTTCTGACTTGAGACGTACACAGCGAGTAACAACAAGTAACACAAATGCACATCAAATGTTCTCTTTTCTTACTGGCCACTTCTCAGTGGCCTTGCCAGTGCCCCTCTACTGATCAGCTACATTCATCTTAGTTTAGGACAACAGACTGCTACTCATCACACACACACACAGTCTCACTCACTCTTTCTCACACACACACTCCGTCCTCTTGCTGATGTGTGTGTGGAGAGAGAGGAAGAGAGCAAGGGAAGCAGAAGGGATGAGGTGGGTTCAGAGCGTGAAAACAACAATATTGAATTTTTCACAGGCGAGTGGGAGGAACCAGGACTGCATTAAGAGCGCCGAGTACAGACTGACCCACTTTGCGCCCGGAGATCATAAACCCTAAACACCACCATCATTTATCTCGCCTAGGAACTTTGCTGGAAAACAAACAGGCCCAGGGCATTTATGGCATGACAGAGGGGGGGGGCTCAGTTAATAGCCTCTTAGAAACTTCACCCAAATGAGGCGTCTTGAGATAAGAGATGCACCAGTGGTTCAACAGGTGATCACACAGATCACCTCCCAATGATCCACACTGTGGTTCTGTGCCATGTCTCAAAACATACTACACACCCAAACTCTACAATGCATGGCACTTCACATTTTTACTTGGTGGTTATGAACCACATCAGGAGATGGAGATGGAGATGGAGATGGAGATGGAGATGGAGATGGAGATGGAGATGGAGATGGAGATGGAGATGGAGATGGAGATGGAGATGGAGATGGAGATGGAGATGGAGATGGAGATGGAGATGGAGATGGAGATGGAGATGGAGATGGAGATGGAGATGGAGATGGAGATGGAGATGGATAGATAGAGAGAGAGAAAAAAACAGGAAATGAGAAGAGGAGGGGTAAGGCTGGGGCAGGAGGTCTAGAAACCTCAAATGCTTCATTCAGAGAGGGAGAGAGAGCGAGAGAGAGATTTCACTTGATTAAAAAAAGAAACTAATGTGCCTCTGTCTATCATTCGCTTTCTCTCTTTCTTTTTCCTTGCTCTTCCATTCAAAAACCCCTTGAGGGGGCTTCGTCCTTTTTGTAATAAGTCGTGTCTGCCTGAAATGATACTGGTAATGCCTTGGGACCAGTTTTCTTAGACACAGCTCTGTCTTCACATTAATGTTTTGTTAAAAGCTCTCTAACTCTAGATGGGCACTGTCATACTTCAGAGGCGGGGTGCAGAAACTGTTTGAGGAGAGGCTTAAGAGAATGAAACATAATAGGTTAAGACATATTAGCTTTTGGGATTTGGGGATTGGTTTCCTGACCTAGAGTGCAGTCAGAGAGAGAAGCAAAATGCAAAGCCTCCTTGACATCTGGAAAGTTCTTAAAAATAAACAAGCAAAAAAAGTGACTTCAGCCTTGCACCCTTTTACACATTGTGAAAGAAAGTGCAATGAAATTCCAGCATCCAGATGCCAGGAGGACCAAGATATAGTGACCCTTGAAAATCTGAAGCTAGTTTTGAAGTTATGTGAGCGAACACATACACACTCACAAAGACAAATGGGTTATGGGAGTCAGGGACTACACTACATGTGCTGAACCATACAGGTGATCGCCCCTTCTCATACCTGGACATATTTGAGAGGAATCTGCGAGGAGAACCACACCCTCCCACACTCTCCACCAACCATCCCAACATCCTGCCATCCATCATCCACCCCTCTCCTTACCCACAATCCTTCTCTTCCCAGAGCTTCTTCGTTTAGCCCAGATCTGAGGGCCAATAAATCTTGCCCTTCTCGCTCCTGACTCAGGCTTTCGGGATGCGGCCATAAATAAAGCCATCTGCTTCCAACACCAATTAGGGTCTGCTTTAAAGTTGCATGGGAGCAATAACCTCTTTCCCAGTCACCTCCCTATTTCCCAGCCCACCACTCTGCTCCAACCGAGCCCCTACCCAGATTGTGAAATTACAGTGACAACACGGCCTTGTGCGGAGTAAGCCATTTATGCTCGCCACAGCACAGAGAGCCAGATGTACAGTGCAGCGCGTGGCGCAGCTAAGCCAGCTGTCTGCTGAGAAACATAAAAGAGACTGTGTGTGAGTGTGCGCGTGTGTGTGAGTGTGCGCGCCTGGGTGTGTGTATACAGTATGTGCACGCATCAGTGCACAAGCGTGTGTGTCTGTGTGTGCGTGTAGAAACATTAGGGTGGTCCTTATTTTTCAACTTTTAGAAGTTCATGCTCTCACCCCACCAATATGTTTGAATAAATACATTTTGATTGATATCCTAACACATTTAGAGGTTTATATATGTGTGTGTGTGTGTGTGTGCACCTGTGTGTCTATACATCCACTGCATAGAACACTGAGGCTCCCTGACCAAGCTTCAAATGACCAGACCTCTTTATGTCTTCTTCTGTCGCATAGAGAGAGAGAGAATCTTTTCATTCTTTTGCTTTTCTTTAACACAGGGGAGGGGGTACTTCCTTTTCCCATCTGTTCCGTTTTCTCCTGCATCTCTCTCTCTCTCTCTCTGAACAGAGTAAGAGAATCAATTTTTCTTCTGACTCTCCAGAGAGGGAGGGGGGAGGCGAGGGGGCTGGCGAGGGGGTAAGAGGGGGGGCAGCAGCAGCAGCAGCAGTCCACACCTCCATCTTTACAGCCTAAGGCGAAGCGACAGAGAAACCAGATGGAGATGGAGGAGGAAGAGAAGGAGGAGGAGGAGGAAGAGAAGGAGGAGGAGGAGGAAGAGAAGAAGGAGGAGGACCAACGCTGAATGCGACAGAGGCTCTAGGGCCCATCCTTATTAGCGCTCAAAGCTGAGGGACAAGCGCTGTCAATGTTCGCCTGGACTCCAATATCTCCAAGAGTTAAAACAGAGATACAAGAGTCTCCTCTCTCTCTCTGAATGACTAACGGGAGAGACACTATTACAGGTGTCCACTGCTGCAGCATGCCACTAACCGAAGATGCTCATAAGACAAAGACCATTGTTTCCTCTCCCTCACATATGAAAATGAAAGGTGCAACTCACCTGTGCTTTAAATTGCTTTGGGGTAAAATGGGGTATTTGCAATGGATATAATCGGATGTATTTGTTTCAGGTGAATTGCTACGGAGAACATATCTATTTGGTCTCTGAATGGGTCTAAGCTACCCCGATAAAAGCCGAGCAAGCCGTCAGTGACTCTGCTTCATGGTGACCGAGTCTTACGGCACTTGACATAAATCTGAAATGTGAACAGGTGGGGCAAGGCACGACACTGATGGAGAACCAATGGAGAAGCCCTGAGAGTGTGGCCGCGCAACCGGGAGAATGAGGCCGGCCCACTCCGCTATTCATCAGCCATAATGCCACCTCCTCCGGCGCAATAAATCAGCGCGGAGAAGGCAAAAGAAACATTACAACACATTACAAATGGCTCTCAGCGTGTGTGTGCACTCCCTCTCCATCACTCCCTCCCTCGCTCCCTTTCTCTATGTTTCGCTCAGCCTTTCATTTCATCTCCCACAAGCCTCTGGCGACTTCATTTTCATGACAAAAAGTCAGAGAGAGAGAGAGAGAGAGAGAGAGAGAGAGAGAGAGAGAGAGAGAGAGAGAGAGAGAGAGAGAGAGAGAGAGAGAGAAAGAAAGAAAGAAAAAGAGAGAGATGGGAAGAGGGAGAGAAAGGGATGAGGAAGAGCATGGGATACAGAGAAAGGGAGGGAGAGAGAGAAAAAGAGAAAAAGACGAAAAGGAATCAGAGGGACAAAACAAGAGGAAAAACAAGAGCGAGTGAAAGGAACTGAAAGGGAGCCATTCAGCTGGGAATTGTGGGATAGCGCAGCCTCCAACGCAGTAGTGGTGTGGGGTACTGAGCAAGCTGGTGGACACTGGCCCAGAGCCTAGCTGGCCCACAATCCACTAGGGCATGGCACAGTCCCTCCCCCCTCCATCCCTCTCACTCTCTCTCTCCCTCCATCTTTCCCTATTTCACCCCGTCTTTCTATCGCCCTCCGTTCAAACCGCTCTCGCTCCTTCTTTCTCTCATTTTCTCTCATTTCGCTCACTAGTCTGTCCATTCTCCCTCTGCCATCACTCTTTCCTCCATTTCTCTCTCCATCTCTCTCTCCATCTCTCTCTCCATCTCTCTCTCTAATAGAAGAACATAGGGCCCTTTGTGTGAGCAGCTCTGCTCCTGAACCTCCATGTCCTCCAGACCTCGCTCTGGCTTTGTTTTCTTTTCTTTACTTTGTTCAATCCACTTCCTTTCACGAGGCCTCCCTCACTCCCCAGCTGACCACAGCCATAGGACAGGGCCTTGATGTGTGTGTGTGTGTGTGTGTGTGTATTGGAGAAGGAGGAGGGTGCTCAAACATGCAAGAAAGAATAAGGGATAAAGAGACAGGGAGAGGGACGGTGGAGAGAGACCCCAACAAGAGCAAATCCTGACAGTCATTTTCCTCCTTCCTTTTCACGCTCTCCCGCCTTGCGCTTATCCTATTATCTTACTTGCTTTCATCCTCTCTCTCTCTCTCTCTCCATCTCTCTGTTCATCACTCCTCTCACACACACGCACAACTTTTCAAAGGCAAGCACAAACAAGGGGGATAGCAGTGATTCACCACGCACTGTACCTCAATAGTTGTAGCAGCTTTGGGAGTGTCAGGTTGACAATTGTCAAATTGTATGTGTGTGTGTGTGAGTGTGCGAGTGTGCGTGTATGCGTGCGTGCATGAGAGTTGAGAAAAACTGGCTCTGAAGGGTTAAACTGAGAAATGTCACACCTAAAGTGTTTCATGGCATACGTTTATGTAAAGTCTGAAACACGCTTTGGTGGTCTTGACTGAGTAATAAACGGTAGTCATTCATACATGACAGAGTTGGTGATCAGGTGTGTGTGTGTGTGTTTGTGTGTGCATGTGTGTGTGTGCGTGTGCACATTGAGGAGTTGCATGTGTAGACACATTGTGAGAGGTAATGAATGTGTGTGTTTGTCTGGGAGAAATTGAGAAAGTAATTCGTGTGTGTGTGTGTGTGTGTGTGTGTGTGTGTGTGTGTGTGTGTGTGTGTGCTTGCTTGTGTGTCTGTGCGTGTGTGTTCCAGGTGGTGTTCTGGGGTAAGAGGAAGCAACACCTACACTGCCAGCATTCTCTACTACACTGAGCAGCCTACCTCTCTAAGACACCACCCATCAACACACACACACACACACACACACACACACACACACACACACACAACTGGAACAAGGCCTTCTGTGGTACCTCACAGCCTAAACAGACCTGTTTGCTTTCAAAACACACATGGCAATGCTTCCGGTGATAAGCGCCATGGCAACGCGGCGGGATCGCATTAAGGCCCGCTTCTGCTGCTGCAGCCCCTGCCGCGTCTCCAGCCCCCGTTGCCAAATTAACGCACCGCCAAATATATACAGCGGGGTCCAAACTCAACCATTTAATGAAAGAAAAAGGGAACAATAAAGACGGCTGAGTCACACAACCCCCCCGAAGGCGGTGAGCAAATCTGCAGCTCTCTCGGGCAGATAAAATGAACCCCCTCATCAGCGGTGCGAAGCACAGTGGCCAACGGAGGGCAACGTTTTCTGAAACAATTACGGCAAATGGTGGGAAACAAAACAGCCATTGTTCGGATGGAAAGTGTGCTGGAGAAGGACCCTTAAACCTCAACACGTATTTACACAGATTGCCTGAAACACTGAGCAGAAACAGGGGAAAGACACAGAACGGTGAGGGTTTCTGGAGGAAGAAAACGCCGTCCCTCCTCCACACCCACGCCATGCCACAAGCTCGGAGAAAAGATTAAATCGTTTAGAGCGATATGGAGTAGCTGAGCGTTTTGTGTGAGAAGTCTGTGTGAGAGAGAACGAGAAGCAGGCAGGCTGGCTGGCTGGCTGTGCTGCTGATGTTGATAGCACAGAATGAGTTGGCAGGGGAAGAAGTCCTCAGACAAAATACATTGTCATGCTCACAAAGGCAGGAGAGAAGCACTTCCTCCACACATCTGCAGGCTCCATACTAACCAGATAGATAGATAGATAAATAGATACTTTATTGATCCCCAAGGGGAAATTCAAACACACCACCCAGGTTCTGCAAGTGCAGTCAGGCTCCATACTAAATGGCAGGATGCAATCAGGTACCTTATCACGGCTTCTGTTGTGTTCTGGGGGCAGTAGAAATGTCTCTGTTCTGTCCTAAACAGACTTCCTCTTTCCAGCATGAGCAGCTAGACAGGAATGCAGCAGAGGAACCTGGCCCTGGTTCCTTGTTCCTCTCTCCCAGTTGGGTTTGTACAACTTTGCACGGAACTCTACAACCCATCTTTCTGTGAGTCTATGAGGCAATCAGGATCTGAATAAGGAGATGTCTGTTTGAAGACCTACCGATCTTTAAACAGGGCAGTTTCCTCAATCTTTCAATCATCCACTTTAAAAAGTTGGCTAGTAAATTTCTCCATTAACATTAACAGGGGCGCTGCTCAGAAACTAATGAGGATAGAATAACATCTTGCCATGCACACACACACACACACACACACACACACACACACACACACACACACACACACACACACACACACACACACACACACACACACACACACACACACACACACACACACACACACACCAGTAGAATGAAGGGGAGGACTAGACACTCTTAAACTGCAGGCGAGGAGGAAATTAGAGGTGCAGTCTCTCTGAGCCAACAGATCTCTCGCATGTGCCCATGAGCTCTGGATCAACTACAGAGGAGATAAAAATAGCCACCCCCGTCCTCCTCTTCTGTTTCCCCTCTTCCTCCTTCTCCTTCCTCCCCTCATCGACGGCCCCACACACCCACCCACACACACACACACAGAATTCACACAGAGGGTTGATGCAGCTGTCTTTCAACTCCGTAAGATCAATCCAGCGACACGCCATGACGTGAGAGTGGGGAAACAGACTCAGTTCTCATTCTGTCCCATTCTCTTGGGTTGACGAACTGACAGAAGTAGAGATTCACAGAAAGGGGCTTGACGGAAGTCTGCAGAAATGTGGAATGTGTGCATGAGAAGAAACACTAATAAAAAAAGAATCCAGCCAATCTGCATGAATGTTACGGAACATACTGTACCATCTTTCGTATGAATTTATACCACTGCTAGGTTGAATTTCCCATTGTCATGCGTTCTTTAGAACGTGTAATAACCTATGAAGTACTGTAGCTTCAGTTTTTTGGCCACATCACCAAAATTTGTTGTGAAGTTTAAATGAACAGTCACGTTGCATCAGAGCTGTAAAATAGCAACATGCAGAACATAGCAACATTGTAGCATATGACAGAGGTGGCTTTTAGCTAGTTACATGGCAGTAGGTTAAGTAAAATAGCGATGTTTCAGTTCAAGTTAAAGTTAAAGGTTCAGAGTCCTGGGATATGCCAGTTTGACTACGAGAGAGATGGAACTCACGACTGGCCTTTTGGCCATTGCAACCATCAATTTAGAACTAGTAGCGGCAGTTTGTCCTGCAAGTTGAGAAATTAGTTGATATGTGGCGGAAATAAGTAGTTCTACAAACAAGACAGTTTTAGCGATTAAAATGTTTAAATAATTACAGTAAATGAACACAACACAAGTGGCAACAGTGGTATAAGCGGGATAATGGACTCCACGGCATGGACTCAATTGCGACGCCGTGTCGTTCATTATCCCTTACATAATAACCGGTCATGGTCTTTTATATGAAGATAAAGGTTTGACATCTAATGTTTTCATCCCAACATCAAGCAGTAAGATATGTGGCATGCATCTATACACAGTCGATTGGACATGAATCTGAGCAAAGCTTTCCTATTGTGAGCTTGCCCGCTGTACCTGTGTAGAGGTGCAGAACATACAGATCTCTATTTTATGTCACATTATAGGAGGAAACAAACCAATATCTCTGCAACTGATGACATTAGACATGACATCACAGGATATAACAACCATCGTTAAAGTTTTAACCACAAACACTGCAGTGGTTAATCCACTGTTATAAGTAATATTCAAAATCAGAAAGTCCCTGTGTGTGTGTGTGTGTGTGTGTGTGTGTGTGTGTGTGTCGCAATCTGTGAGTTACCTTCAGGTGTGAGGGGTGTGTGGTGTATGACGGCTGACTCAGAGGAAACTGCACTTCAATAAACCAAACTTCCCTATCAACAATTCAATGACGCTTACACATGTCCACACACACACACATACCTCATCATCATAAATGCCTTAGCAGGCCATGCACAGATCTTAACATTTTTAGTAATGTTTAGTGTACAGGATTGTGTATCATTTATACTTTAGTGTAGGCGAGTTTGTGCATTCATATATAAAAAGCACACACGAATCAGACAAACACACACACACACAGAGACAAAGTGGAACAAAGTGAAGAGGCACCCTGATACAGGGCACATTGCTTAACAGGTTCCTCTTCTGGCAAAGATGACACTACTGGTGTTGGTAGCAGATAAAGTACTAGCCCAAGTCAGGAATAATGATGCAATGAGGTCTTGCATCAAGTTTGCCACACACACACACACCGAAATGTTTCGGCTGGTGAGTGTTTTACTGTGGAATACCTAGGGAACATTCTAATCCAGACTGGTGAGAAAGTTCTAGTGGAACACCATAGAGTTCAAAGCATACTGTAGGTTCAAATTGAAAGAGGGAAGGAGGACAAGAGAGAGGGAGACCAGACAAGGGTGGAGAGAGAGCATGGCAAACATACACTCTTCACTCTCCTTTTTACCAATTAGCTGGTATATTGGAATAGAAGCTCATTCATTGTGAGGAACAGTAACAAAGGGGATTTCAGGAAAAGATCTGATAACCCAAATCTCTCTCTCTCTCCCTCTCTCTCTCTCCCTCTCTCTCTCAACCCCAAACAACACTTCCTGACTAACAGGAAGTCAGTTTGAGCACCACACCCTGCCTTTCCTGTCCTCAGTGCCAAGTTTGAAACACAGCCTTCAAGTTCCTTTTTTTCTGTCACTCTCCCACCCTCTCTCACACTCTCTCTCTCTCTCTCCCAAATCACACCATCCCCTACCCCTCTCCCACTCACTCCCTTTTTTACAGTCTTTAGTGGATCAACCTTTTCATCCACTGCTGATGCTGATAAAACTAAGCCGTTTCTGCAGCTAGTCTCTTTCCCAAGGTGGTAGTGTATTAAAGTCCATGAATTACGACCCACCAAATCACATTCATCAGCTTTCTATGCTACTAGATGTTTTGCATGACAGCATCTGAAAAGCAATTAAATGCCTTTTGCCTGGTCCCTAAAGAGGAACTGCAGCTTTGCTGCTCTATTTCTAGTCTACTCTCCACCCCTGCTCAGGACACATACACTGGTGCCTTCTTCCTTTTTTTCTTGTCTTTCTTTTGCATCTAAACTCTGTCCATCCGTCAGAGCAGAGTATGGGCGACACAGCCTTGGTGAGCGTACGCTGCATCTCGTCGTCAAACCCTCAGTGACTCTGACCCAAAACCCCATTGCTGTGGTGGAGAGGCGGAGGGTGAGGGGTGGAGGGTTGAGAGTGAGAGTAAAGGAGGATGCGGGTTGGTTTGGCTGTTTGGCTGAGTGTGTGTGTGTGTGTGTGTGTGTGTGTGTGTGTGTGTGTGTGTGTGTGTGTGTGTGTGTGTGCGTGTGCATGCATGGGGACATGCCGAGAGCCGATGGCGTGTTTGTTAGCACAGTGGCTCTAAGGAATGGAAACAGCATGGGAGGAGGCATGTGCCTGATAGCGCACATGCACACACACACGCACACCCACACACAGAGACTCATGCATGCGCACACTACACAAAGATGATACAAACACACAGATATAAACACACACCAATACTCAACTACTTATAATATGTATATTATACAGCACGCACACACGCACGCACACACACACACAGCCCTGAGAACTGGGGCTTTCATTGTCTTAGCACTGGGTGGAGGCCCCCATTCAACTCCAGTGGATGTCAATGAGAAGCCAGCAGGCTTGCATCAGTGAGGTCATGTCATTCACCACGGTTTCATGTTCACATTCCACTGGACGTCTGGGGAGGGCCCTCTCAAGAGCTCCTCTAGGGCTAAACAACACTCAACTGACCAGACACATGCAACCAAGTGCATATCTGCTGACAAACACACACGCACACAATGTTTTATGAAATTGATGTGGTTGATGCGCCATACATTCCTTAAGGGTTGACGTGTTGGTTGTGTTTAAGTACGCGTGCACATTTGTGAAACTTAAACAGAGAATGATGCAAGAATCCCACATGCAAACCTCAATGCATGTCTTCCAGCAAGGCCTGGAAATTTCCATTAGGCAAGCAATGAGAGAGAGAGAGAGAGAGAGAGAGAGAGAGAGAGAGAGAGAGAGAGAGATCATGCGTCATCTCACATCACACGCAAGAGATGTCCAGGACTGCAACAGGGAGGACACATGTGTTGCATTCATGATTCTGCTGCAATACCCCACCCACACAGACACACACACCCACACAAGCTCTCAGCATTTCACTTGTCTGCCACTTCATCGAGCAAGAGGAGACCGTGCAGGTCACCACATGCATACCAATCCAAACCTGTCCCTTGTCTGCAGAGAAGCATACGATTAAAGTGACGTGATTTGGTCCAGCTCTGAGCCGGATCTGGCCCTGACCAGAGCCACACTTGGGCCAGCTGT
This sequence comes from Alosa alosa, assembly GCF_017589495.1. Classification (NCBI taxonomy): domain Eukaryota; kingdom Metazoa; phylum Chordata; class Actinopteri; order Clupeiformes; family Clupeidae; genus Alosa; species Alosa alosa. The sequence goes on from NC_063198.1 coordinate 20,363,682, forward strand.
GTGTCAGGCTCAGCTGCTGTCTGGAATCAGCGATGAGAATTTAATGGGACATGAAGTCTTGTACCACAGGCATCATGTTCAACGCTATATTATGTTGAAATAACCACAAAATACTTGCAGGAACACGTGAGACTTTTAAAATGCTGCTTGCTGACTAGACAGTAGGATTTAGCCCATCCAGTTTGACAGTGAGAGCTGAGAGTTAAGTGGTCATTGAGAAGAACTCGATGTCGGGCCGACGCAGCTGGATTGATCTCCGTAATTCCTTCCTGGACTGTGCTTTGTTGGTGTGGAGTGGAGGCCAGTGAAATCGAAGCAGTGGGTTAACAAAATTAACATTTGGTCAATGATATCTTAAATACAAAACACAGACACACACACACACTCCCTCCCTCTCTCTGCCCACTCTCTCCACACACACACACACACACACACACACACACACACACACACACACTCTCCCCTCCATCTTCTGCACACTGCCTGATGGTCACCTCCTGCTTGACCAGCTTGCCTCCATAAATTATTAAGTCTGTGCATAACCATCAACATCTTTGACATGCTAAGTGCATTTAAGCTGTTAATTCATGTTACACATATTTCCATGTGACAAGGACACGTTCTGCAGAAGTGCTGCGCTGCACTTTATTATAAACAGTGACTGTGTGTCAGCTCTGTTCTGCGGCAGAGCACAGCGTGTGAATGGAGACGGCGAGGTGTCCTGAGCCGTAATGCGCTGTGACAGTTTGGCAGTGGGAGCGAAACAGCTGGTGGGCTTTGCACAAAACCATTCAGAGTGGGGAGGAGATGGAAGAGTGTTTTCCACAGCTTCAGCAGTAAAGCGGCCCCGCTTGCTCAGAGCCTCAGACTGTGTGTGTGTGTGTGTGTGTGTGTGTGTGTGTGTGTGTTGGGGGTATGGAAGGGTGAGCTGGTATGCAAGGCAGAGGTCGCGTTACTACCCCTGGGGCTAGGGGTCAAGGAGAGGTGACCCATGAAGATGGACAGACAGATCAAGGCAGGCAGGAGGGGCACTGAAAAGGTTCACCTTGCTGTAGGTCTGTATCTTAGAGGGGTCAGGGGTGTTATATTCCAGGAACAGAAAAAGCAGCATCCCAGATTTGATCCAGAGCTGCAGATTATGGATTGACAGCAGACATGGGACCTCCAGTAGCAGATTTGTTGAGGGAGAGCTTTTCAAATTCAGATAGTTGGTCTGTTCACCTGTTACCTGTAAGAACTGTACAACCTCCAATCCTGCAGGCACGCATGGCACACCCAATCACAATTAAGGCATCATCACGGTCTTAAACAGGAACTCTGTGTAATATATGGCTAGCAGCTCTGGGATTTCTTAATTACAACTCGAAGTAGCAGGATAATGTAACTATGGTACATGTAGTTATAATCAGCTGGCAGACTGCCTGGCAAGAGCAAATATAAACATAGGGGCAAATACACGAAAAGATCTACCAAAGATCTGTGATTATTAACTTCACCCCTCTCTGGATCTACCCAAACATTTACCAACCTATCCTCACGAGGCCCCAGGCTTCAAGAGAGATCTGTGTTTAAGCTCCTCTCTTCGTGGAGCTGATATTCCTGCCCTTTAAGATGCCAGGCATTTCCACACTCATACAGCTGTCACAAACTCGCCGGCAGGCTGTGCAGACCCACATTCTACATCTCTTTTTCAAACATCTGTCGTTCTTTTTCCTTCTCACACTCTCCACATCTCTCTCCCCCCCCCTTCTCTTCGCTGTCAACAGCCCCCCCATTCCTCTCGTTTGGTCTGACCCTTTATTCCTTTAATCAATCCTCTGAGCTTCCTGTTTATATTTGCCTCTGAGTGACAACAGCTGATGTGCTCCCTCTGTCCCACATCCCTCTGTCTTTTTCCCATGTGTAGGACATTCCTGGAATAAAGCACCTATTTGTCAGTCAGTAACCACTAGGGAAAACAGGATCTCTTTACATCTAGACCAACGTCACTTAAAACACTCAGGCCCTCTCCACACACACACACACACACACACACACACACACACACAAACACTTTACTATTTGTGTAGATAACTGTGGCGGTGGTAGTGATGTCCCTGTACCGCCACCCTCAATGAGTGTAGAAATTTACACACCTCATATCTGAAGGCGTGTGGGCATGGCTACTAACTTTTATAGCCGTCATATCAAGCACAATCTGAAATATCTCACTCTCTCTTTAACTCACACACAGACAAACAAACACCAGTCTCAAAGGTCCCTCTCTCCCAGTGATACCACACACACACACACACACAGTAAAGTAAAAAATTACCTAAAGCAGGCCAGACACATAAAAAGAAAAACAGGAAATGAACATCACATGTTGTGCTAACAGAGACAGACACACACACACACACAAACACACACACACACTCCTCAGGTCAGGAAATGGTCCATTGATCACCAGCTGCGGAAGCACACAGCTAGTGGGGTTGAGAGCAGGGGCTGTGTGTGTGTGTGTGTGTGTGTGTGTGTGTGTGTGCGTGTGCGTGTGTGTGTGTAAAGGGTGATAATGGCTCATCTGTTTTCTCTGGGGGGCAGCTCCAGTCTGAGGTGTCTCTGTTTCTGGCCTCAGCTCGGCCCCTGCACAGCCTCACTATCGATCCCCAGTCTCTGGATTCCCAGCAGAGGGCCCTGGGACGCCTCACCTTCAAGACCAGTCAGAGTGTGGGGGGTGGGAGGAGCCCCCCAGGAGCCCCCCGCCACCCCACCCCATCACCACCAAATCAAAGGGACAGACGTCTTTCCGGCACACGGGACTATATATAGCTATCTGCTGCTGTGGGTTTGTGTGCATATGTGCTTTCTTTTTTTTATTTTCTATTTTCATGTTCTATTTTGAGTCTGAGGTGAAGAGAGAAGTGAACTTGAGGGCCGACATACTACAAGTTATGCTGAGAGAGGGGGGGAGAGAGAGAGGGAGAGAGAGAGAGAGCGCAAGAGACACAGAGAGAGAGAAAAGGAGAGAGGGAGAGAGAAAGAAAGAGAGAGAGACAGAGCAAGAGAGACAAAGAGAGAGCAAAGGAGAGCGAGAGGGAAAGAGACGGCATGTGGTAAATGTGGGTGGGATCTCAAAGTCACAGTTGGTGGTTCCGAGCGGTTTCGGCTGACGGTGGGAAACGCAGGCTGGGTCATGTCGACTACTCCCATTCTGGGTGGAGTTCCTCGAGGTTACAGTAATTCTCCCTCTCTCTCTTTGTCTGTCTCTAAGCTCTCCCTTTCTCCTCCCCATTTTCTCTCTCTCTCTCTGTCTATCTCTCTCTCTCCCAACTGTGCGATTAATCAAATAAACGATTAAATCGCCAATCGTGACTTTAAACGATTATGACCACAACTAAAATATTAACGATTACTTGCCTGCATGTTTGAGCTTTAAATCCAATGCATCCTTTTCCGACACAGTGCTAACTGTTACATATAGAAAAGTATGTGTTACTTTTTTTTGTATGGATCAAATGATCATATCATATATGGATCATTTAAAATTTAATCTACTGTCTAGAAGTTTAGAAAATGGATTTCCAAAATCATTGAGTAATCGTGAGTAATGGGGATCTCAATTCTGACCAAACTAATCATAGCCATAATTAAGCAGTCCTCCTCTTCATTTCTTGTCTCACTCTCTCCTTCTCTCTTTCCTCTCATACTCACTTGTTCCTCCCATTTCTCCCTGTCTGTCTGCCTGTCTGCCTGTCTGTCGTTTGTCAGTCTCTTCACGTTAGCGCTCAGCACTAAAAGGAGTCTTTCAGTGAGGGAGCACAGTGGGCCTTGCAGAGAGCGCCACATAATTACAAATCACAATAAAGCCTTCAGACCAAAGAGCCTGCCAGGGACTCAGCTGTGGCTCGCTCCCTTCCCAACAAACAACCTCTGTTTCCCTCCTCTCCTCCTCCTCCTCCTCCTCCTCCTTCTCCTCCTCCTCCTTCTCCTCCCCTCCTCCTCCTCCTCCTCCTCCTCTATCGTCAACATTCTCTCATCTTCAGAACCAGGGTCAGCTCTGTCTTCTTCTCAAACCCTCTCCACTGGTAGCTTCACAGCTAAGCAGGCTTTTAAACTCCAGCAGCTCCATTTGCACAGCTGGAGCACCTGTCTGACTCTCCACAGGCTTAAATCCAGAAGGAGGACACATCATCGGGCCATGCTCAGAGGTAAAATGGCAGCTTCAGAGAAGAAACATATTCATTCTGGATGTGACTAAAACCTATGAGCACTAAATAGGCAACTGTGTTCATACAGATCACCAGGTGAGGACAGAGTTTTGTATGTCTAACATGCTTTGGCATGTCTTGTTGCCGCACAACTTCCAGCATGTTCATGCATATGCAAAAATCCCTCTATTCTCACTGGTGCTTGACATCACGCCAAACTCCCAAGGCGCTTGATAAATCATCCCTCTCTCAGAGTCTGAACACCGTTCATCCGCTCACCTCCTCCTTAATTATCCTCCTCTTCAACTTCTCGGTCCATCTGCTGCCCGTCTCTGCCACTGACCATGCATTTAACGAGACGATCACTTATTAAGCGCCCTGACACAAGCACTTTTTAATCAAACGCTAGAGAGAGAGAGAGGATGAGGAGGCCCTGCTTTTATTGGCCCACAGATCCTTCTTAATCTTCACCCTAATCATTTGATCACCACTGGACTGATGACAGAGTGAGAGATCAGCACTCAATCAGCGCTCTCAGTACACACACACACACACACACTTGTATGCAGAACACAACAGGTTTCAATTTCTTTTCTTTGGGCTTTTCTGCCTTTCCATGGCAGAGCAATTCTGCAAGCAAACAAAATAGCAGCACCATTACACACACACAAACACACACAAATGACTCTGACACACCCATTATTCAGTCAGTGTGTTGTTGTTTGTTTGGGCCTTTAATCCACATAAACAGCGTTTTAGTGGATATTTTCAAAAATGTCTTCTAAAGTGAAGATTTTCTAAAACACCACTACATGGTTCATGTAAGATTATAGCAACCTGAATAGCATGCCATCTGAATGCTGGGCAGTGTTTCCCCTACAGTGTATTTAACAGCGGCGCAGCTGGATTTTCAGCGCCGCTGCAACATAATATCACGAGATTCACTTAACACACTGTAAAAGCACAACGCCAACGCCATCTCGAAATTGTTTTCTGAAAGTCTTGAGGAAGTTAAGTGCATCAAATCCGCACTTAGCCTCTCATTATTCAGGACATATATGGCATGATGTGTCAGGTGATTACAAGCCCAAAGACAAGTCTGCAGCCCATATGGCTAGCCTACGCTCTGAACACGGTTACATTGTTTAGCTATCCGACTGATGGGGTCTTGCTCCGCCACAGTGTAGCCTATGGTGTCATCGCTCACTTGTAGGTTACACAATAAATAGCCTACTTATAGGCCTGGTGACAATAAAAATGATATTAGTTATATTTCATCACTTAAGCTGTTTTGTATGCCGTGGAATTCGCTTGTAGCCTATGCCATATGTTAAGCTTGAGCAATTCCTCTGATCCAAAGCCTGCTTTGACACATTGACACTAATGTGAAACATGCATCCTCCTCTCTAGCCTACATCAAATAAAAGAAACCAATTCATGATTACCAAATGAATTTAACATGGGGAAAAAGTTTGTTGCGATTTAGCCTACTGTTGTGATGCCGGTTCTTTCTGCTGATTGATTTACGTCCGTGTCGCCAACTCTGAGAACTCTTGTTCCGGCTGACAATTTTATCCAGAGAGCTGATTTCCCAAAGATGAGCCTCCATCAACATTCAACGACAAATTATTAAAACGTAAGTAATGCAATAGAGTAAACCAATGTGCTACAAGGTGTATGGTCTTAACGTTAATTGTAGCCTAGACTTGTAACGTTAGCGTTAGGGCTACATGTAATGTTTGCATGGGAAAGCTAGGCTTAACACAGTCTAGGCCTGTTTAAACTTTCTGATAGTTAAAGGAAATATGAGCATATGTTGGCATATAATGAGATAGCCTAAATTCTGTCCACTTAGCTATAATAGGCTATCACAAACAGACTTTTTCTACGCTTGCGGCATTAGACATAGGAGCCTACATTCTCTTATCAGAAAGACGTGTTCTCATAACTTCAGCGTTCTCTTGACGGTGAGACGAACGGTCGCACTTCAATCAAGTAGCCTTTGCCATTAAGTAGCCTTTGCCATTAAGACAAATTTAAATAAATTGTAAATAATCTTTTTCTGGGTTGTGCCATTTCATTTTTCTTCTATCATTTTTAACCAATAATGTAAAGAAAGCTGAAAATGTCCACAAAAGAAACACGAAGGTATGATATAAAAAATTTTTTTTTTTTTTTAAAAATGCGAACAACCCCCCCCCCCCCCAATGTCAGTTTGGTGTGATGTCATGGCCACAGATCTAAGTGATCTAGCGTGGGAAATTACCACGAAGCTGGCCAATTTCTGTCGAACTTTACCGAAGTAAAGCTGTCAGATAGGCTACTCTCCAGTATTCATTTATTTTCTCAAGAATAGCCTATAGCTTAGAACTGCCACTCAGCTCAGCATGGTATTGGTGACGTTTCGTCTGACGTTTCGACACCCAGCGTTTTAGTCGGACTGTCATCTCGTTTTTTTTTTAGAACACCAGTATAACCTTAGGCCTACACTATCAGTCATAAATGTTCGAAATGTCATGAAAAAAATACCATTTCCTAGCCTACCTGCCTGCTAGTTAGGTAAGTAACCTCTATCGGAAAGTGACCCATTAGGCCTACCGCCCGTGCCCTATGTTTGTGTCGGCATATGTGTCAATATTTATTTTTATACAAAACCAAGACGGCAGAGGAAACGCAATAAGGAAACGCAAGCACCCATCCCATTTGGATATCTTATACTGTATTTGTACCAAAAATGACATTGTAGCCTACAGTGATTCGAAGAGCAGTAAACAGTGTTGTAAGGTTGCATGTATAAAACCGCTTCTTTATAGATCAGCTGGCTAATGCCCGTTACGCCAGGACAAATTTTGTATACATTTATTCATATATCTAAAGTACCTATTTTGAAATTTGCTTTGCCATTTTTCTACTGTCCCAGAGTTGTCCCAGACATCATTCTATTGTGTCCCGGAGGCATTTTTTATGGTCCCCGGGACGTCGGGACATCGTTAATTTCGAGCCCTGTGTACACTCTTTCGCACACTCACACAACTCCCCATCCCTAACCCCGGAAAACAGTGGTTAGGGCACATCAGTTAAATTGATTGGTTGAAACAGCAATGCCAGCAGAAGAAAGCCAAATGGCCTGCAATGCAGAGAAGCTGCTGGTTAACAGGATGAGGCACATGACAAGCCCATTGACCATTGTAGTCTGTATAGCAGAGCCAGGAAGAGGCCCTTTGAAGAAGGGATTCTTTAATCAGCCTTCATCAAGCTAGCCTGGAGATGCAGCAACAGGGGGAAATCGCTCAGCTGTTTCACCTGCCACTCTTTTCAAGAGAGAGGCCGAGTGGGACACCCCATCTGGGACATCTCTGCAGGCACGAGAGACATTCGCTGCACACTTGAGGCTTTTCCCCTCAAGCCAAGTGATCGCACTGAGCAAAGGGATGGAAGCCATGCAGATCCTGTGCTGCAAGGAACAGCTGTGTCCGATAATCAATCAGGTTCTCAGTCTAATGTTACTAGGAGAAAGCCCACTTCAGGGGGAAAAACGAGAGATCGAGCCTAGAACACCTCATACAGTATCATTTCACTGTAGTGCTATACTGTACATCTCATTAGATGAGGGCCCGTGGAGTGATATAAAATCCGAGTCATCTATTTGTGGGTCAATGACTCAACACTAGGCAGTAAGCCCACACTGCTCCTCTTTTTCTCTCGGTCTTACATATGCATGCAAAGGCTGAAGTATGTATGGTCTCAATGCAGCCTGTGGGAGAAGTGCATTGCAAAAAAGTACAAGACCATGCTGTTCACTTGGCTTTGCCTATTTGAAGAGCAGCATATTGATCCTCACCACCCATCACGGCTAGGCTACTAGCATTAGCATAAGGAGATAAGTGACTAAGAGACAGGAAGGGAAGACAATCAACCAAGTACAACAGATTGTAGAGAAAAACAAAGCCAGGCTTGATTATCTCCTGAAAAACAAGTCCTAGAAAAGAACGGGTAAGACCTTCCCTTGCCAGTTCTGAGCATCCACAGAAGAGAGCTTCAACAATCAAAAGGTGATGTGAAAACATCTCCACACAAGAACAAGGAAACTGTTTCTCTGGAGGTGTTGTGGCTTTTGGGTGTTTCAGATACACTCTGGGCCACAAAGGAAATCCGTTTGTGTTTGAATGCAGCGAGCAGTAATGGTGGTCATATGGCTGTGTGTGTGTGTGTTTGACTAGGAATATCAGCTAATCTATGACAGAGAAGCAGGGGGATGAGACAGACGCACGTGCACACGCGGCATGTCTACTCCAGACTGGAGTGCTCTGAAGCAGCACTCCACCCTTGAGCTCTCAGCCCACACAGGTCCTTGCGCCTCGAGATGCTGCTTTTGTGTTTTCCTTTTCACTCAAGTCTGGGTATTTGTTAGTGTTTTGGTGTCTCTCTCTCCCTCTCTCTTTACCCTTGTTTGACTGGAGTGTATGGACACGGAAATGGGCCCTAGATAGTTTTTTCTCCAAATCTGGGTAGTCATGTTTTTTCTGTCTGTCTCTCTCTCTCTCTCTCTCTCTCCCCATCTCTCTGTCGTCTGAAGTATGCTTAAGGGTGCTCCACAGAGTCTGTGTCCTTTAGGGAGAGAGAGAGAGATGGGCCAGAGGCTGAACGGTCACTGAGCTGAAGCTTACTCATGCCCCGTCAGCTCTGAGTGAATCACACCCTGTGCAAGGCCACAGGCTATTCTAGGACACAACCAAACCACAGAGTCCTCCTCTTATTATCCCCCCCACCACCTTCAAAAATGGCAGAAATTTCACCGAAGTGGGCAATCTGTAGCATAGCGCAGTTTAGCTTCAGCGGGTAACATATGGGATCGGTTAAGCTGAAGCTTTAGACAGACCACCAGTCAAAGATGAAAGGACTGCTGACTGACGCAGGGGTGGAGGTCATCGTGAACACCTCCCATGAGTGACTCGACTCCGAGCCTTTCGTGACTCCACATGGGAGCAATGCAGACGCAGTCCAAGGGCTGGAGTGCACTTCACGGCACAATCACACCAATTATTCCTGCTTATTATTCAATGTCAGGGCACACAACTAAAGCAAAACATTATTCTGGGCCCCTGCTGCCATTTTGATTGTCCATAAGGCCAGCATGCTGGCATAATAGCTGCTACAACCTGCAATCACAAACGAGCTAACAATAGTCTTTAAGTTAAGGGCTCCATGATGACTTAAGCCTAATTGCTAATGACACTGCAGCGTAATAACAGTGCTCATCTACATTGAGTTAAGATGAGTTTCTGATACAATTCTTCAAAAATCAATGTTTATGGGAGAACAACCTTCTTTGAAGTCTCCTACCAAAATAGTTTAGAAATTACACAGAGAGGCATCCTTTTAACGTTTAAGCTCATTTCAGGAGAAAGAACAGGGAACCAAAGTTTTCCGGTTTGTTATAAGTACAAACGCTCCACACCTCATCATCAAGTATACTTAGTCTCCTCCATTTCCAGATTAAGAGAACGTTGAGAAAGACCATTTCCATCCACAGGCAAAGGCCTCTTCTTTTAGCGGCAGGCTGGGGAGCTATTGCCCAATTCCTCCTTTCTGAAAGCACACTGACAGCCTTTAACGAAGTAGTGCCTAAACCAGCCCAGCAATGTGCCACTGGCCTTCACTTTCCCTCACACTCCCACAACAGTAGAAACACACACACACTCCCACAACAACAAAAACAGAAACAGAAACAGAAACAGAAACACTTACACACACACACACACACACACAGGCATGCCTTAGTGTTAGCCAAGCACAATGTGTTTTGGCTGGTTGAATGAAAAAACATAGATGGAGATGGTAGATTTTTTTAAATGAAATAAAATGGAAAAAAGACACACCCACACAGTTTCTGGATGTCATTCATGAAACTCTGTGAACATCTCCTATCCAAGAATGACGATCCATGTCCTACCCCACCCACAGCCGGGCTAAACAGGCCCACCTACCAGGCTGGCTGAGGTGGCTTCCCGGTAGCTCATAACAGCATCAAGCCAAACACTACTACTACTGCTGCTGTTTAACAGGCAGCGAGAGAGAGAGGAAACATAGGACACAGAAGTGAAGGAGAAAGGGAGGGTGAGGGGAGAGAGAGAGAGAGTGAGTGCGTGAGAGAGAGAGAGAGAGAGAGAGAGAGAGAGAGAGAGAGAGAGAGAGAGAGAGAGAGAGAGAGAGAGAGAGAGAGATAAACAGTGGGAGCAGGGAGGGAGAGTAATTATGTTTTTAAAAGTAGCATATTTTCCATAAATTGTGCATTGGCTAATGTGGGAAAGTCTTTAAAGTAGGTTACAGGGAATGGACATGTTGCTAAAAAAATGTCTTTTTCTCATAAGCTAAACACAAGAGTATCAACATAAATATCAACAAACATCAACATAAGTCAGTAAAGGGTCTCCAGTCAGACATCCCCAATATTTTGCATACTATCTGTGTGATGGAAAAATAATCCCATGACGATTAATGGGCCAATTATCCTGCAATCCTTCATGCATGTCAACCAGAATTCTCCAGAAGGGGTTGCTGGGATATTTCGTCCACTGACGAGAACAGGCTCAGATGGGAACACACGCTGGCCCAGGCCTGGCTCTCTTCTGGCCCAAACCCGCTCCAGAGGCCAGTGCTCACTGGAACTTCGTAATGATTTCATCACAAAAATGACCTGTGGGTTAACGGCCAACAAAAGCAAATGCATGTTGGTTCACCCAGCAGTGGACTCGCCTTTGTGGACTCGAAAAGTGGACTTTTCCTGGTGGTGATATTGATGTAGATGAGTAAAAGTGTGTGTGTGTGTGTGTGTGTGTGTGTGTGTGTGTGTGTGAAGCTGACAGTGAATGTATTTAATGGCATACAAAGATGACTAGGAAAGACATATTGAACATGGGAACATGAGGCTAAGGCTTGGTCTCATAAAGCTTCCTCTGCTTATCAAGGACACAACTCTTTTATTGCTGAAAGGAGCAGGTTTTTGTAGGCAGAGGCGCCTGGAGCCATCAGATATCAACCCTTCACCCCCATCCCTCGCTCTCTGGTCGGGCAGAAGCCTGCCTGGTCCCTAGTGGAGCCATGCCACACAGGATGGGCGTACTGACTTCCTGAACCCAGGCGAAACAAAAGGATAACATTTACTTCTGTTTGACTTGTAACTGCAGCCAGCCAATGGGGAGGAAGTTAAGGGGGTGGGGGGGGTTGGGTGTAGGATGAGGAGGTTGGGACAGGATATGACATCACTCTAACAGAAAAGACAGCATCTTTTTCACCCCGGGCTATATATGGAGGTTGGCGGTGGCGAGGTTTGAATAAAAACACGAGTCATTCGAGACATATGGGTAGGTTTATGGGGTTGACATGCAGTTACAGTATGAGTCTATGCATTTATACGAAGTCAACCGTTACATCACAGAGCTGAACAAAAACATAGACCCAAGCTGAGACGAGACTTTAGAAATAGACTGAAAAAAAACTTCAGAAAAGAAAATACAAAAGATAGCCAACTCTACTAGAAGCCACTTCTACTCCTGCTACCACAAAAATGAACGCCCTCTGGACAACCTTCATTTTACTCAATGGACCTTTGATATTTTTGGACAACGAAAAAAGCACTCCAATGGAGTCCAAAGAACCACAGAGGGACAAAAAAAACCTTCCTTTGAAACACATATTGTGGAATAAACCAATTTCAACTGTTTTGCTGTGTCAGGTCCAGTTTAAAAATAAAAGTTCAGCAGGTTAGCTATGAAAAAGTGCGTCATCTTAACCACATTCAAACAGTCAAATCCTTTACTGTTTCAGCTCCAGAGTGCAATGGGAACAAAGCATGCGGCATGTTACAATACCCACAGACCTATCCTACTGTTCGCCAGTCGGGGACTGAGAGCCTCAGTTCCAACCCAGCTAGGCCCATAGAGAACACCCACAGGTCAGAGGGTCAAGAGCAGAGGCTGGGCCTGTGTAACGACCTTGTGCAAGCAGTCTATCCACAAGGATAGAAAACACACCAACCTGATGAACCTCAGATGAACCTCATCTGACCACAGGTGGATGACGTGTGTCCATTGCCCTGGTGACAGTATTAGATGAAAGTCCAGATTGCGTATAGGCAGGAGACAGGAGGGGAGGGCAGGACCGGGTTTCTGGTGACCTTATCAGGACTCCAGATCTGCTCTCTCTCGGTCATGGACACGGACACACACACACACACGGACACACACACACACACACAGGGACACACACACACACACCTGGCTCTGATTAATTTCTATTCCCAGAGGGAAGGGGGGCTGGACTATGTGGACATTCATTCGGTGTTTTCATGCAGAACACAAAAGAATGATGTATCGTAACACCCCCAATTATCACCACTTTTGTTCAGAAATTCTAAAACAACAATGTTTTTTAACACTTCAAAATAACATTTACTAAATGAACCTTACATTTTTCAGTAGCCATAGTTGTGTAGATTTGAACAAAATCTGGTTTGGTTCTTAACAGGAGCATTTACTGCCTGAAATATTCGGTTTTGTTTACCACGCTCGGAGTTATAGTGCTGGCCTGATGGGTCGCCTATTTACACCGTTTCAACGTCACATGGACGGTTAGACCGAGAATTCTCGTCGTGAAATTAAAATTCCACTGGAGCTCCAAGCGGTTGTGTACACGCAGCCTTACAACACTGTTTACAGCTCCTCGAGTCACGGTAAAATGTCATTTTTGGTACATAGCTAATTTAGATACACCTATGTTGTGGGTGGTTGCGTCTCTATAGGAGTCCGCTGTCTTGGTTTGTATAGAAATGGATATTAAGTGACACATACACGCAAGACGGTGGAAATACGGGACCGACAGTAATAGGGGGAGTTCAGATAATGATATGAAATAGCATAAAGTTGTCACTCACTATACCTTTACTACTCACAGCACGATAATATTCCCTGCTGATACGACAACATGCTTATCCTAAAAACTAAACGTCTATTAGTCAAGTTCGCACAACATTCCACGATAAAGCACTGATCAAACACTTATCACAGCTTGATTACTACATCAAACACCAGGCCTCTGATGAACCGTCCCATAATGAGGGGAATAATTCTGCCCTCATTGAGACAGAGCGGAGAGGAACAGGGAGCTAGTGACTGATGGAGACTTGGCTCGCTCGCTCACATACATCATCTCACGCCACTGGCCACGGCTCCCGGGTCACTATAAACAGAGCCAGTGCAAGAGCTCCAAGCTGGGGGCCTGTCCCCAGCACTAGTCATCTGGTGGAGATGGTGCTCTCTCTTGCACGAAGGTGACAGCATGACATTCTGCAGAGAACGCTAGAGGTGCTTCCCCCACTGTCCCAGACACGTCGGTCCAACACACTCCATTCTCTCTCTCCATCTTTCTCTCGCTTCTTTCCCTTCATCACCCCCCCCCCCTTTTATGCTCTGAACCACTGCAGGGGATGGGGGGACTAGAGTCACGTACAACGGTGCTATCTGCCCTGGCAGGAAATGACACCATGACCCATGCATGTATAGAGGAAGTGAAGTGAACTCAGCATGAAAGCAATCTGATGTAGTGAACTCTGACCTCAAATGTGTGGCTCTGAAGTCAAAATCACAGTGTGCACGCATGTGTGTGTGTGTGTGTGTGTGTGTGTGTGTGCACTTTACTGGATTGCTGCTGGCTAGATGAATTAGTGCCCTTTGCTAACCCATGCCTGGTGTTTTAAGGCTCGCTATGAGAATTGCTGGTCTCTCTGTGTGTGTGTGTGTGTGTGTGTGTGTCTAAAGTGGCCTGGACACAGCCGCCTCTGGCTACTCCAGAGGCCTTGGTGTGACTGCAGAGTGAACCCAACAGTCTCCCTACACTAATGGAGCATCACGGACCCCCAAGCTGTAGAAGCTTACTCACACACCTCCTTAAAGCTGCAGCATACTTTGGTGCACTCACACACACACACACACACACACACACACACAACAAATAAAAAACAAAAACACAACCCCCACTAAATCATTGAGCAACCCTGACCGCCGGGCAAAAAGGACTAAAATGCCCTCTGAATACTACCCAACCCCATTCAATCTGATGGAACTCTGATTCCAGTGAATGTACACATGTTCAGAGGCCGTGGAGGCGTGCTGAAGGCTGAAGCGCTGACCTTGGCACCGCCTGCACTGTGCTCACCAACTGAACAGGAAGCAATCAGAGAGACCGCGCCAGGGGCACTGCTGAGTAAAAGTCCAAAAAGTCAGGCCATGCAGGAGCGACAGAGTCAAAGGGAAAAGAAATGCATCCTTACTAGAGTGGAAAGAATTCCAAAGAATACGTTGGTGGGGGAGAAAAGAGGTGGGGGAGGGGGACTAACTGGCCCTTGGCTGGGGTGATGCATATTTAGGTAGTTCCCTCAAGGTCCCTGTGGACGGGTGAGATATGCAGACGTTTAAGGCAGTAAATTTCTGCCGCCACCCCCCCCCTGGGGTTTTCAGAGTGGTATGTGCCAGACCACCGCCCGTCTCACCCATTTCGAAGTGGCCAGTGAATAGTTTTCTTTCAGCACGGTGGGATGAATAGTTCCTGATGAAAAGCTCCCACACAGCCGCCTCCAGGTTCCTGCGCGACGGAGAGCCTATACTCGTCGTCTCTTCTCCTCTCCTCACTCACGCCCACATCTGTCTCACCCCCAAATTGGAGGGATTAGTGGGCTGATTCCCTGTTTTAAAGGCCATTTAGAGGGGAACGAGAAAGAAAAAAGGGGAAGCGGGCTGAAGTCTAGAACACACACACACACACACACACACACACACACGTGTTTGTTTCGGTCACACACAAGGAGGTCAGGGCGACTCAACCAGGAAGAGGGACAGAGGAGATTGGCACAATCTGCGCTCTGTAATTTTGACAGCACACCCTGTCAAATGGAACACACACAACAAAACAAACAAACACAAACTCAAACAGATGAAACAGTGTCAACTCCAACACATGACATCATCTGATCTTGTGATTAATGATGCAGCCGCTGGGCTGTTTACTAGTCACCTAACAGGTTTGGAAGAATAACACATGCACACACATGTGTGAGGATTAAACAATAAAGTTTAAACAGAAACTGGACACATACACACATTTGTGCAGTGTTTTGATTCTTTCCAGGCAGCTCATCTTGTATACATAACAGGTCCAATGCATTGAAGGACACTGTAGGAATTTCACACTGGGTTAATCTCTATAGTGGTATGACAGTTTGAGAGTTTGAGAGAGAGAGAGAGAGAGAGAGAGAGAGAGAGAGAGAGAGAGGCACATTTCACAGCAGTACAGTAGTGAGAGAAAAGGCATGGTATTTTGGACAAATAAAGTAACTTATCAATATCAAATGGCAAAGTATCGACTTATTCAGCCGCAGACCTGCCACTTGTTATGAATCATAGGCGCAGATGGAATTAAGCTATGGAAATTTTAATCAATAAAATGCATGTGTGTGTGTGTGTGTGTGTGTGTGTGTAAAACCAGAGAGACTCCTCATTGAGATAATACTTATTTGCTTCAGCGAGCACTACAATAAGGTTTCGAACCAAATATTGAACAGCTGGACCCATTTCCTTTTGCGGCAGATCCATAACAGTGGTCACATATTAACTAGCCAAATAGGGATCTCCCTTCAGGGCCCCCATGCATGGCGTATTACTAAGAATTATTCTCTCCTCTCAGAAACTGACCACCCTTCACTGCTCAACCATGGAACCTAAGCACCACACGTCACATTTGCCCAATGGCCCCTCGCCGCTGTCAAAGGCGCAGACTGGCAGTGGTTTTCAAATCACTGGCTTAATGGGATCAGTATTTAATATGTACACTAATGAGAACTGGAGAACGAACAGAGAGAACTGAGCTTATCTACACTGGCTGTATGTATTCTTGCTTAATGGAAAATTGAACATAGGTCAGCCAGACCTTGCTCAGGGGAGAAAAGAAATCGAAGGTGCATGCACCACAGACAATTAAGCTTTCCTCAAAACCATGTGACACATCATGCTGAGGTGTGCGTGATTGAGCAAGACACAATCGGTTCTATTTTCTCATTTGATGTTTTACACTGAATTTACACATTCAAGTCTAAATATAAGGTCTAAATTAGCACAGACCTGCAGGGATTTTTGAAAACAAATTGTTTTCTTTGTCAGTGCTTCTGGGGATCTACACCTCTCTTGCTACATCTGAGAACTGACCAAACACCAGCAGCCTGAGATTGGCAGCAATCAATAACAATCACTGACAACTACCGTGCAATTTAGCATGGCATCTATACGAATGGCTAGCCAGTGTATAACTTAGCTCAACCAATAATGTAAGGGTGTCAGGAAGACCACAACTCCCCTGAGAGAGAGAGAGAGAGAGAGAGAGAGAGAGAGAGAGAGAGAGAGAGAGAGAGAGAGAGAGAGAGAGAGAGAGAGAGAGAGAGAGAGAGAGAGAGAGAGAGAGAGAGAGAGAGAGAGAGAGAGAGATGACGGAAATATGCCACCTGATTATTAGCTACCGCAAAGGCAAAACTCAGGGCCGTTACTGCAGCCATGTCACAGACCGACAGCCCTTCGCCAGCACCTTTGAAAAGCTCAGGGAGTCGGGAACATGTGAAAACCCACCACGACCCCGTCGTCTCCATTCTTCCTCAAGCTTCTATTAAATTGCACGAAGGCATCCTTGGTGCACAGTGTCATTACACACACACAAAGTGACTTATAGCCCAAACAGGTTGCAGATTCTCAGCACAAATAGCTAGAATGTTTTTGTGTGTGTGTGTGTGTGTGTGTGTAAGATATGCAAATATAATGTGCCTGTGAGTGTTTTACCAAACACTCTTCATCCATACAATTTGTACAAAGAGCAAAAGTTGCGTGAGGCATAGAGGGAGACCGACTCCTATTTATCATGTCAACTGGCAGTCAGGCAGGCAGCTTGAAGGATCTAACAGGCAGAGAGGAGTGGAGTCTTCACAGTTCATTTTCTGTCACTATCCTGTCACAGCAGTGATGAAACTCAGTCAAGCATGCTCACCTAAGAGGGAGCTTAGACTTCCATGCACACAAACACACCAACAGACAGACTGAGACACACACACACACACACACACACTTTCTCCAACAAGGCCCAGTCTCTAGGGAACTACCAACTCTTCCATTCTGGTGCCTGTGCATCAGTCTCTCCCCTACATTGCTTCCATCACCAACGTGCTCTCTGTAAACAATCAATAAAATATGCAGCGCCAGTTGAACTCTTCTTTTGACCTGGTGTTTTTTAAAAACAATTTTTTTTTTAAATAATTCACTTCTCGCGAGGCAGTTCACAGACACAATGCCGATGCCATTGCTAAAACGCCCAAAAGAGCGTCACTGCTGCAAATCTAGAGTGAGTGCATTAGGAGGAGATAAGGAAAGGAGGAGAGTCAGCTTAGTATTACAGTTAAGACACTGGAATGTTGAGACATGTTCACAGAGGGAGAGAGAGAGAGAGAGAGAGAGAGAGAGAGAGAGAGAGAGAGAGAGAGAGAGAGAGAGAGAGAGAGAGAGAGCTGCTCTCAAGCACACGGCACCAGAGGAAGGAAACTGCCAAGGGAAATTTCCATTTCAGCTGAAGTAAAAAAAGGGGGTGGTTAGAAAAATCGAAAAACAGACTCAAATAAACGGGGCAAGTGGTGGAATTCACTGGAGCACAGGCCCCTGTGGAGGATTACACTCAGTGCAAAGTTCAAAAACCTCAGCCAAACCAAAAAAATGGAAACAGAGTGAGAGAGAGGGAGAGACAGAGAGAAAGAGAAAATATGGAAAAACTACGGAAAAACTACAACACCTTTTACAAGAGTCTACCAACAACTAGGTTTGGTGCCATGGAGATGAAAGTGAAAGTGAAGAGGTATGTGTGGTATGGTATGTGCATGTTTTTCCTTCTTCAAAAACAATCGGGAAGAAATCCATAATTTCCTCATTTCACCCGCTACACCCACACACACACACACACACACACACACACACACACATACGACACATTCCAAAAATAGTCACAAAGTCAAATCATCAGTTTAAGCAGAGATGACCTCTCTCTATGGAATTAAATATTAAATTTTACTTTAGGATAGTTGGGTAGGAAAGACCACTCTGAGAGCCCTATCCAAGTGCAGACTCTTTCTCCATCTTTTCCTTGTTTCTCCTCCACTCGAAGGGCGGCAAGAAGCACTCAGATTTTTCTCAGCTGTGCGCCAGGTTTCCACGGCAGCAGAGGGCCCTTTAACAAGGCTCCTCGCAGGCCAAATGGAACTGGCCCTCAGAGCAGACCTCGCACTCCTTTCAAAATGAGCCACGCGGCGCGTTGGGTACACTTTAGACTGGTGATAGAAGAGACAGAGCAAAAGGCCGAGGTCGAGCTGATACCCAACCTTATGTTCAAATATGTGCAATGTGTTCTGTGGCACAAGCTTGCAGGGTCTTTGACATCCATATTCAACTAAGCTAATGCAACTCTTCATCTTATAGCTGGGATTCAAAGAGCATATATTAGTTTTTCTTTTTTTTTCAGAAAGATTGCTCATGTTTGAAGTGGAACAAGCAACTGGTGGCATGTTCTCCACAGTGCTGCTAGGTGCTCGGATAGTCTGTTCCCTCTCCGACTGAAACATTTCCGTCAAAAGCACATCAGCATAAAGCTCACATCCAGGTAAGAGAGAGAGAGAGAGGGAGAGAGAGAGAGAGAGGGAGAGGGGGCTTGAAATCTGCTTCATTATCACTCTCCATCACAAATCCGCTTCCTTCCAAGGCTGCTCTGACATTAACTGGAAGTATAAGTATATATAGACCCTTTCAAGAGAGTTCCATTAACAGCATCATAGTTGGCCCCACAAGACTTCCATTTTAACATTCCATATGTTATCTTAATGCAGAGGAAGTAGATTGGGAACCAAATAGAACGTTCAAGCATTGTTTTTGTTTTTATTGTTGAAAGGGTCTATACTCTTTTGATCCCGTTTGGGAAATTTGGTCTCTGCATTTATCCCAATCCGTGAATTAGTGAAACACACACAGCACACATTGTACACACAGTGAGGTGAAGCACACACTAATCCCGGCGCAGTGAGCTGCCTGCAACAACAGCGGTGCTCGGGGAGCAGTGAGGGGTTAGGTGCCTTGAACGAGGGCACTTCAGCCGTGCCTACTGGTCGGGGTTCGAACCGGCAACCCTCCGGTTACAAGTCCAAAGCGCTAACCAGTAGGCCACGGCTGCTTACAAACCACATCAGCAGACAACAAAGTAATTAGGGGCGCAAACAGCGGAGCATCACTGGAGAGTTTACAGTGTCAACTCTGACAGCATAGGGCACTCGGCCAACATCCACCGAGTCCCAAGCGCGCGTGCGCTCACTTTCTGTCGGTTTGCCTTTATGGACGGACAGCAGACCGGAGAGCCTGAATCAATAATCGTGCAAACTCTGCCCCTCCGAGAGACTAGCAGCACTTTTGTCTGAAGCCGCCGTGCATGAAATGCCACGCCGATATCCGCCATCGGCCCCAAAAACACACACACACACACACACACACACACACACACACACACACACACACACACAATGAGAGCGTGGATCTATAAGAGATACATGGTGGGCCGTCGTTGGGTAGACAAGATGTACAAGATGAAGTGATGTAAACGATAAAGTGATGTACATGATGAAGCGATAAAGCCAGGAGCAGCAGCATCACGTGGGTGAAATCTGTGCCTGATAATTACAGGGGGATCCCCGACAGGCACATATCCTTTCCTGTGGCGAGCTTTGAAGTCGGGCCGAGCCCATGCTAAGAACACCTCTGCAGTGAAGACTCAACTGGAAGCCGTCAAACGAGCAAAATATTGTTTGCATCATCAAACTCACGCCCAATACACACATGGGCAACTGTGCAGCAAACTACAGTGTATAAAGACTTTTACAGTACAGGAGACTTCATGTATGTATGCATCCATTCCAGGTTTTAGAGTCAGACCCATATTAGGTACTGACTCAGCACATACACAAAGCAGCAGGACCCTGCCCATTACCTTATGTATGGGGCATTGTTAGTGGGTAAGTGGATACCAGTAATTACTCTATTATCGAAGAGACCAAACATGACTGATAGAGTGCAGCTTTGAGTACACATGCTAAACCTAATTATTTTTCAATCTGCTATGAGCGACTGTAAGCCAGAGGAGCCATTATGGCTCGGGTCACTCTCTTCCATTGCAGTGTGCCGGCCTTATGCAACGTAGGTGAAGATACAGTACTGTTCACATATTATTACAATCAGACCCACTGGATCGGGTAGCAGTTCATTGATTGTGTGGAGAATCCTCTCTCCAATTCTTTTTATTGTGTCAGGGGCTAATAAACACAGTCTCCAAAAAACAAACAAAAAAACCCCCTCCCGTCACTCACAACACAAAGCTGTGTATGTGTGTGTGTGTGTGTGTGTGTGTGTATAGACCCTGTGCCAAAATGTAGTTATAACATTTATGCTTGGTCCAGCTTTCTACTTGGCCTCAGTACTTACTCAGTCCCCTCCCAATAGGATCTCTATGTTTCTGTCAAAACAGCAATGCAATGGAGGCAAAAGTGCAGTGTGTGTGTGTGTGTGTGTGTGTGTGAGTGAGAGAGAGAGAGAGAGAGAGAGAGAGAGACAGACAGAATGTGTTCCAAGTGTGTTTGCAACGGAGAGTTGTTGCTCTTTCCACTGCTTACAATGGGACACAAAACACACTGAACAGGGAAGCAAGCAACCTTGTCAAAGTATTTCCAAGGCCAACACTTGTAGAGTCAATCAGACAGAGAGAGGGAGGGAGGAAGGGAGGGGGAGAGAGAGAGAGCGAAAGAAAGAGAAAGAGAGAGAGAGAGAGAGAGAGAGAGAGAGAGAGAGAGAGAGAAAGAAAGAAAGAAAGAAAGGAGAGAGATTTTCCCAGCATGAATTCTAGTCAAGCTTCACAAAGCCTCGAAGCAGAGGCCAGGATCCACTTTGCTTTTGCATGTTGTTATCGAGAGTGAAGCACTCATCAGTTGCAACAACACAATCACATGACTTCTAGCTACCAGCATCAAATGCTCCATGGCAGGTATCTGTATAGTGCTACACCTACTGAGAAAGTGTGAATGCTACGACATGGTCTACTGGGCTCACTGCAAGTGAAAATGGACATCAAGCAAAAGGTTTGCCAATGATCGTACCAATGAAAAAGCTGCTTCTATAGCTAGGGAAAGAAAGTATGGAACAGTAGGTCTTTTTTAACACTGGCCTTCTAAAAATGAAATGTTCATGCAGATGACACAACAGTGACAAAAAAAAACAACAACAAATGAGTAACACTGCATCTCAATGGGCACACATGTACTGTCACCTACCATTTCACAAAAACTCATGATTTATGGGGAGCATTAAGAAAGACTATAGGCAATGGGTATGTTGGGGAATAACATTTGAAAGAGAGGCTTAGGGAATGTTGCTGACACTGATTAGTTAAACAGCTGGAGGCTCCACGGAGAGAATTGACCAAGATTCCTTGACTATGTCAACATATGCTGGGGTGTCACAACACTAAACGAATAGCCTTGAAACTGCTGTTTCACTGATTTGGCAGTCTTTTTTTCCAGGCTTTAGCATTTGAGGTAATGCTATACCATGGAATAGGCAGAATAGCACCTCATATAGGACTGTAAGCTTTTGCAGATTTAATCATAAAATGGCGTTACTTTATGCTGTTTTATTCACACTTATGCGTTTACATTTCGGGCGCTGTAATGGTAGGTTTAGTGGCTTCTTCCTGCATTCCAAGGCTAAAATCATAAGCCCGTCTGTAAAGTTTCCATAATAATCTATGAGAAGCTCTTTAAGAAATAGTCAATGATTAGTGTTGTTAACTGAAAAGCCTTGATGGGAGGGAGGGGAATCAAGTATGCCGTTAGAAAATAGCCTTACTAAACGAGTCAATTATATTGAAACGTCAGAAGTGCTTCATTCATTTTGTGAGTGGTGTGGGCCTAATCATAATCAATCACAAAAAAGGAACAACCTCCCCCGTCTCTGCCACACATTCACGTGTGACAGAACAAGGTGAAGAACACATAAAGGCTTAACAAACTATAATGCACGTGTAAAAACGGAAGAATTGCTTACCCAAAAGCAGCAGTTTCACTTCCTTAGCTGCCTTGTCTCCATCCTCTCGAAGACTTTTGTCAATGATTTTGGATCTTTCGGCGGCTGCCTTGTCCTCCTGACTGACAGTACAGCCCATGGTTCCGAGTGCACGCTTCAGGGCGCCTGATGTTTGTGATAGGATTGAAGAAACGGGGGAGTGAGGCCACTGAAGGCTGAATGTCAGGCAATGGCACAATACTTTTCAAATCAAAAGCACTGTTCCGTCACTAATCGTCTTGTAAACGGCAACTTCCTCTTTCAGTGAAAACACTTCAAAATTCACAAATGAGCCAATATAAAGTCAGCTGTCGTTAAATGGTTACGTTGAACGGAACCAGAAAGAATATTCAATTAATATTCCAACGATGTATCACGATTTAAAAAATCTTGGGTTGTTTATAGCTTATCCAAGACGAAACAGCGCACCAGCTGCTGGATTTGTCATCACGGGAAAATTTGAAATATCTCTAAAAACACATCAACAAAATCAAAAAAGTTGTCCAAATATCCAAGACAAACCTCTTGCGTGCAGCAGGTACAGCAACAAAATGGGCCACCGAAGTTCGGTGTGGAGGACTCGACTCGACTGGTTGAAATCAGATGTCAAACCGCAAGAAAAATATCTCCACGACCCTGTGGCTGAATTCTTGGGGTTTTGGTGTCCCGTTCAGTTCCCCAGTATTCAACCGTTCCAGCGTGTACCGTTAGGAAGCCAATTTATTTCAACTCGTTGTGATTTATTTCGATATTTTCGGGGCTGCCACGCCACACCCGAAGTTCCTCTCAGCTAGAAAAGCTGAAGACAGTTTTTAGTAAGCTTCTGGCTCGCGAACTGCCAGCCCTCCGCTACAACGCCCACTTCCTTTTGCTTGATGGGAAATGTAGGCTTGTCAATACGTGAAGTTTCTCTTTCAGTTCCTGAACATGATTTACCATGAAATAAAATTAAAATCAATTAACACAGACAATCAGAGGATGAGCAGCACACGGGTTAAAACATGTAGGCCTAGGCTATTGTGTTTCTGTGTAGAAAACAAAAATGAACGGAAACATTGTAGCCTTAGACCTATAGCCTACTGTATCACTGACGAAAGTGCAAAAGTGTCTTTTTCATTTTACATAAACATGATCCCAATGCTCTATTAGCATAAATTAAGCTTATTTGATCTTTGGCACTGTAGGCTATATCAATGTGCATACGCCTACTGTGTGGAACTTCCACACTTTTTTCTCACACGGCAAATTTATGACTGGCGTCTGAAAATCTGTTTTGGG
Organism: Alosa alosa; assembly: GCF_017589495.1. Taxonomy (NCBI): domain Eukaryota; kingdom Metazoa; phylum Chordata; class Actinopteri; order Clupeiformes; family Clupeidae; genus Alosa; species Alosa alosa. The sequence goes on from NC_063198.1 coordinate 20,387,377, forward strand.
GAACCACGCAGATGTTAAAACAGTCGAGCGGTTCTTTCGTAAACATGATAGTATGCTACTCTCTGGTTCCTCATGCTTAGATGTAAAAAATATATAATTATAGCTCAACAGTACCCTCATGTGGATTTGGAAAGCCACATCAATCATGAAGAATTAACAAAGATTCTGCTGATGTTACTGAAATCTACAATAGTAATAGCCTAATCCTATATATTTAGGCTGGCAGATGGAAGATACATAAAATTAGGAAATTAAATGTCTGCTGTTGCCAGACTGATGTAAATTCACACCTTTTGTATTGTGTAATCTTTTAGGATTAGGGTAATGTTAACATCAGAAGCAGAGACATTGTGAGGGGTAATTAATAAGAAAACAGTCTGATACAGTCAAATTATGTTAAATACTAATACAAATTATTGGCAATTTACATTCAATAGTCAGTTTTAACCATAACATAAATCTGTGGGGTTTTAAACATAAAACCACATAACTAAATTAAATACTAGTTTATTAATATAATGATTTCAAACTGGAAACTTCTAAAAAATTGGATGACACCCTTAGACAACTCTTCTGACCTGTGGAGTAGATCAGCATCAGGCATTGCAATAAATAAACATTTCCAATATGCAGGCACCCAGGGCACAACAAAGATGGCTAAAAATACTCATCTAACTCTCGCCTAATTAGCCATAGGCAGGGGACAACTGAGATAAATTTAAGCCTCGACGACAGGGAAACCGATGAGTGTCCCCTCTGCTGGTGGCAGGCTGGTGAGGAGCGCCATATGTTTATACATAAACAGCATCACACTCCACTGCTTCCTTCCTCCCTTAGGAGCGCCACTTAACACTGTCACTGCGGACTCGCTCGTTCAGCAGTTTTAGAAGGGATAGTCAGTAAGTAGTAGTAACTGCAGCACGGCCAATAGATAGTGAAATAATAATTGGACTGTGCAGGTGAAGACTTGACACAGTATGTGTGTGTGCATCTAAATGCATGCTGTCTGTCTGTTCACAGCTGCAGGTGATGTGTAAGCTATGCATATTTAGGTAATGAAAGATGTCCAGGGTTGAGATAGTTGGTAGCAAAACTGATTGTAATGGGGGGGTTGACTGCATCTTGTCAACTATAAATATGTGTTTTACTTTGGAGGATTAAAAGTTGATATCACTGGTGTGTATGGCACATAATGCATTGCTGATAGAGTATGAAGGCTGAAGTGGTTTCATGGCAAATGTCATGTACTGTAGGCTGATAGCCACCAAGTATTCTGCTGAAACATCTCTGAGCTCCATACTTCATAATCCAGAAATCATAACATCCTAGTATAACAATTAGCTTTAACTGTCATGCTCCTATGTACAGTAGTAGAATCATGGAAGCACTACACTGCTACAGCAGTTACTATCCATCCATGCTGCTACTCTGCGATATTCCATGAACAATTAAAATGACTGTTGATTTTGACATTATTGTCAACTTGTGTTACTAAGTGAAGTGTAGCCTAATGCAGCATTTGTAAGTACATTCTGTTGGTGCAAATATGTTTTGGGGTTCATAACAAGTTAATTTTCCTGCATGTGAAGTGAAGGTAATTTATGGCTAATCGTGTTCTCCACTCCAGCCTTTAGCAGAGCATGTGCATCTGTACTGTCGCTGATGAGGGCTTCATGGACTTGGCTGGAACCACGCCACAACTTAATTTCCACAGTGGCGAGGGATAATTTGAATATCACACTGCAATCTCTTTGTGGACCTGACAGGTATTATGTGTGGGATTAGGTTTTAGAGGTGGTCCTCTTTAGTGCACCTGCAGCTGGATAGGCAGGTGTGCTGTAAGAGTGTAGTTCCTTAAAGAACCCCCGGTGACCTCCAAGAAGGTGAAGAGGTAGATTTCAGCATAATGTTATTTAATGCAATGGATGTTTTTGAGAGGGTCACTTCATTCATAGGCATCTCTGAGGTTCACAGTCAGAAGACTTTTCAGTTGTATATGAATGTAAAGATTAGAGTGTTGGAAACAATGGAATATCATCTGCTTGTACCTGTTGGGTGATCTGCAATATCTGCACACTGTCTTTGCAGTTGCATTTCATACAAAGGTTTGACTGGAGTGAATAGTGATGTCAATGTGCAGGTGGTGTGTGTATGTTTTCTGCAGTCAATGGAAATCAGGCATGATAAAATATTTTTTTTCTTTTTTTATTTCAACATTGTTTACAGTACAATAACTGCCAGCAATGTACTCAATGTTTGGAGATAACAGAAAATAAAGACATAAATTGAAGGCTTTTTAAAAAGCACTTTAAAAATTATTACATTTGTTTCTTTTTAATATCTGACTAAAACCTGCTCCTTCTATTTACAATGTACAAACTAGATGTGCATATTGAATATAAAGGGTTTACATTTATATACATTATTTATAAATGCTGCCACGTAAGTCAAAACTCATACAAGTTTGTTATTCACCCATATATTTTATATATATTTTCACTGAATCACAAAGGGTAAAGAGTGAAATTAATAAGACCTGGTTACCAGACACATGAAAGGTTTTTGTTGGAAATTGTCCAGACTTTCAAACATTTCCTTCCAGTGCTCATTAACAGGAACTGGTGTGCTTCACCTCTTTACATTTCTTTGAAATGTCATGTAGGCTGATAGCCACCAAGTAGCTATTATGACCTTATAAGGGACAAATCAACCATGTATTGTGCTATACATTTTATTACTTGATTCAATTTGTGCCATTTGATACAGTACAATTAAGATGAAGTTTAACTGCCACTGTGAGTTTAAGTGCTAACGTTTTGCTCTTGAAATGTGAACCAATCAACATGCTCAAGGTTTTTTTTTTTTTTTTATCAGGAATTAGTACTGAACCTTGTCTGAGAATCTTCTCCCCTCACTGCCAGTCTGTCTAACATGAATGACTCTGACGGGTCTGGTTCATTTCCAACAAGAGGATCAAAGCAGAGGGACAAATCCTCAAAAATCATCACAAATGCAGCAAGAATGAGACCATGATACACCGGAGGTGGCAGAAGACCTCACATATAAAATGAGAGAAGGAAATTATATTGACCAACATGTCTCTGAATACTGACGCACACACACAAATGGTCACAGGAATCCATGACCAAGGGGAGAAAGAGGTTTTGTGGTACAAACCATATTTTTTTTTTTATTTGTTGACAAAATAAACATTAAAATATATATCAAAAATATCAGGAACACTATTATTACCAAACTCTGTGCTGTAAGGATGTGCATATCCAACATGGAAAAAGACAACGTTTAGTCTTCTCAGATGCTAAAGAAGAAAATTACTCTGAACCACTCAGGGATGAAGAAGCCTATGCAATGGTCTTCATTGATTTTTTAAGCCTCCTTCTTGTCATTTTCCTTAGTGTGCTTGGAGCGCAGGGGGGAGAAACTGACTGACATTTTGCTCCAGGCCTTCAAACTGATCCGAGATTAATAATGCAATTAAACACATGGTCCATCAATCCATTGGAAACCTCACAAAACTCATCTAAAAAAGTACCACGGTTTAATACACCTACTTTATGTTTATAGTTTTTAGTATTTTCTTTTTCCTCATCTTTTTTTTAATAATATTCACTGATCCTTACAGGACATCCACTGAATGAGTCTTACAGTTTTCCCAGTACTTTAAGGACGAGGACGGAAATCACATCACAATGTTAACACTGTAAATGACAATGGCCGCTTAAAATGGGGCAGCACAGACAATTTGGGACGGTAAGCACTGATTATAATAAAAAATAAAAAAAACATTCTTGTACCATGTTAGACGACAAATTCAACATTTTCTGAGAGCAGTTTCTTGTGCCTTATTAAGAATTTCAATACCACATTTCACTTAAAGATTAGTTGAACGATACAGCCCATATGCCATGTAATTATGCCTACAAAACACATTACCCTATGAGTACTTGTACACAACATAATTTCACCCAGTCAGTTGATTAATGGCTCTATGATGTTGTGCTTTAGGATGAAAGTGCTATAGCTAATATCTCGTCACAGCTACACAGCCATGCATTACAGACAGGCAGTGACCTTTGCTGAATGAGGTCAAACCTAACAAAATTCAATCCAATTTCAAACCTTAATCCCATAGTTTTTTTATTCTGCCACTCGAGTTTGGCTGAGCAGAAAAAGCCCTAATCCCTCACGATGTGTGGGTGGACCTAAAAAACTAGTGCTGCAATCATACCTGCCAACACACACACACACACACACACACACACACACACACACACACACACACACACACACACACACACACACACAAAAACACACACACACACACACACATCCACGCCCCCACACACGCATGCACATTATGCACACAGATACCACATAGACGGGAAAACACACAGCAGCTGCTAAAGTCTTGAGAACAACTCAGCCTTTAGCTGAGTTGAATCTCTAATAAGCAAAACTGTTTACATATATCCTCCTTAAACTCTCCTTAAGAAGAGAGGACCCTGTAAATTCATTTATATACTTTATCTATATACTTTTGTTTATATACTTATACACTTTTTGGTTATCTCTGACTACTTTCTGTCTAATACTCAGAAACAACAAGATAACACCACCACACAACCACCGCCATGGAAAAAAACCCAAAGTCAAACACCAGTCAATACTCACCAAAACCAACTGACCTTTTCACAAAACAAACAGCATCTGTTTACAGTGACATAATGGCGGCCATCGTGAATCAGAGGTTACAAGTGTTTTCAACCCAAACATAGAGATACTGATATACAGGACACAGCTAAAAACACACATGAGATCAGAAGATGTTCTTGAAATAACTAGGAACTTTCCAGAACAGAGTGTCATTGACATTGATATGCTTTCCTGGAAGAAGAGTAAATAAGAAGCAAGATGAAGCTCAGATGCCACTGAGCCAGAATGCTTTTATGAGATATAGACACAGACTCCTGTTTTTTGTATCAAGTGTAACCCTAAAGTCTGCACACCGTTTGTATGTATGCTACATACATGTTGACACCGCTCACATATTTCATAAATGTATCTAAACTAGATGTGACTAACACAGTGGGGTGCACCATGACAACAACAAAACAAAACTACCAAAAAACAAAAAACAAAAGGCTATGTTGCCACAGAAAGAAGTAGTCTGTCAGCTAGCTTTCCTGGTCAAGCCCTTCCTTCAGCTATTGCACAGAATATTGCCATGTGCTAGAGCAGTGGTTCTTAAACTGGGGGTCGCCAAAAATATTGGAGGGGTCGCAAAATGATTTGCATTTGGTGTTGATATAGCCTACCTATGAGAGAAGACATTCTCTGCCTCTGCTTCAAAATGTTTAAGAACCACTGTGCTAGAGGATAATAATAAGTTATTACTGTTGACTGTTGCACCACAGGTACATAGACTACTATGAAAGCACACTCACGCAGCCTCCCTTCCTTCGAGGCTCTGGTTCTCCCAAAGACACTCCATAGATGACCGTGGTTCCGCATTTGTGTAGGTGAGAGGTTATAGCAAAGAGACACGCAAAAAAAAAAAAAAAAAAAAAAACATTGAGTGTTCCTACTCAGTCATGGGAGATGAGAAATGGGACCAGTTTTTTTTTTTTTTAAATCTGCTTGAGAGGTGAGACACCCTTTGCTTGGAGAGAATGCACCATCTTTTTCTGTCCTGGAAAGTTGGGATTGCTTATTTTGGAGCAGGGTAACTTTGGCGGGCACCTTCACACGGACACAGAGACAAACACAGACACCGTGGCTCTGAGTGGAAGCCAAGGACACGAGGAACTAACGTTTTGAAATGACTGCAATAACTATCCAGGCTTCTGAATGCCCCTGCTGTACACTGGCCTTGTCTCAACTTTCCACAGAGAGAGAGAACGAGAACGAGAGAGACAGAGATAGAGACAGAGAGAGAGAGAGAGAGAAAGAGAGAGAGTGCATTCTCTACAATAATGACTCAAAATGATACACAGGAGATACAAATTAAATTATAAAAACAAAACACCCCACTTGCAAATGATGGTGGGAAGGGCTTAGTGACCACTGCTGGCTTTACTGCTCCCTGTTGTCCAATCGATGATGATGAAACTCAAGCTCATTATCATAAACAGGATGCCAAGGATGGCAAAACAGATGGCCTGCAAAACAGAGAGAAAAAGAGTGAGAGAATAGAAACAGAATAAAAAGAAAAAAAAACATGAGACGAGCAAAAGAAAGAGACAGAGACAAAGGGAGGGAGTGAAAAGGGAAAAAGGAACACAAAAGAAAAAAAACAGATCATATCTGAGAGACAGACAGTGAGAGAGAACTTGAGAAAGGGAAGCACATTCGGATTCGAGAAGAGACAGACACAGGGTCCATTGAGGACCCGAGTTACTCATGGGTCTAGCCTGTCACATCGCCCGTCCCTCAGATCAATGCAACATCGGTCTACTGCCCGCACTCTCATTTCTGTGTCCTTACTCCACACATGCTGCGCCCACATTTCAATCCAATCCTGTTCTCTGATTTAGTCCCCACCTCCATAAGCACGGCTCTGACAGCACATTCACTCTAAGTTACTGAGTTGAGAGCTGTCAATAGACCTTTTTTTTTTACAGCAGCCATTTTGACATGAAATAGTAGGGCAAGCACAGGTGTTACAATCACGCCAATGTAGAATCAGAACCTTAATTAATGTCATATGTAACAGCTGTGCCTGCCCTCTATTTCGTGTCAAAATGGTTGCAGTGAAAAAGGTCCATATCATCAGCTGTACGAGTGGTTATGGCCCACTGGACATTAAAGGAAATACATGGATTTGATGCATTTAGCAAAGGCCAAAAATAATCAGGCAGAGTGGAGGGGGCCGTGAGGGATTTGGTCCCTTCTGACAGGGTAATGTTCTGGGCCTTATTTGATTAATGCATATACCCTACTGGAATTGTTTGGGGGGAATGCTACAGCCATCCCAGCTTTTCACCCACTAGCAGTGGCACTGGGCGTGGGTGCTAGCCTGGGGGGAATTAGAGGAATGATATTCCTCTCTCCCTTGCAAAATCGAAGCCATTACATTTTTATGGCTAGCAAGCGACCCTTGAGGCAAGTATATGAGCAACTCTGATGAGAAACATAACTCAGAGAAATGGTCAACAGCTACTTTCCAACAGCGAGCATTTATTTCTCATAGGCAAAGACATTATTAAAACCTACTGACCTACGTTCCCTAACGTTGCCTTTAATTCGCCAAAAAAAAAAGCTCACCGAAAAAGAAGAAGGGTTCACTGGACTGTTCTTCTTCAGTGAGTTTTTTTTTGGCAGTCTGCAAACGGAGTGCATTACCACCACCATCTGCTGGACTGAGGTGTAATGGCAAGTGTACCCTTTAGCCTCGTTCTGGCCCCCGGGTGAATAAGGCAAATGCCGATGCTGCCCCACAATGCTACCCACATATGTCTCCAGTGTATCATCTAATAATCATCAAGCTAATAGTTTAAAACAGGCCATACTAAGTATGTCGTTCTGAGTTCTAAGTACTGTCGTTCCTCCTCCACTACTACCCTGCCCTAGGGGTAAAAGCCCACACCTAGGTAACAGGTGCAGGGCAGTGAGCCGGCCAGTTAGTGAGGAAAGAGAGACGAGACACTCACCAGAATCTTGGGAGGAGAGCGCAGAGGTTCGTCCTCTTTGGGCACGATGCGGATGTAGAAGACCGCAGGGAAGATGAAGATTAGACAGGGGGCAGACGTGGCACCTGTGAAGATGGAGAGATGGAGAGGGAGACAAAGGGGAGGGGGGAGGGCACAGGTGGAGGGGAGAGAGAAAAAGAAAGAGGGGGAGTGGGAAAAAATTGAAAACCTTGCATCAAGTTCTGAAAAGTAAAATGTAAGGCTGGTAGAGCCTCTGCTGGTTAGAAAGAGGTAGTGCTGCCCGAGAGGTCCTAGTGCCATAAGGCGAGGTGCCAGAGCATGCCTGATTCCAAGAAATGTCCCGTCATTTAACAAGCAAAGTCTCCTGTCTTCTCTCCTTAACAATCACCCTGTCCGATATCATGACTAATGCTGACTTCACATTCATTATGTGTTTGTAATGTTCATAAAAAACATACCCAAAAGAACATTACTTTGAGAACAATTTGCTAAATTTGGGATATATTCCATTTTGCGGTACATTGATTCATAACCAATCATCTCAGGGACAAATAGCTCATCCAAAACTTATAGAGCACCAAAAGACCCAAATCATATGACATTTAAATCCCAAGATGTGACATTTCTTAGCTGTCAACATATAAGCCCCGTGAACTAACAAATTCACTAATGTTCTTAGAACTATAGTCAAGCTACAATGCACGTGAGAGAACCAAATAATTTCGCTGAAGACAGAAATCTGTGTATAGGCCTGGACAGAGGGGTTAATAGATTGAAACACAGACATGTATTGTGTGTGTGTGTTCCTCTGATATCGCCGCCCTGCTCGAGTGCTAAGCTGATTATCTCTTTCTTCTGTTCTGTATTTTAGTACTCTATTCCATTTCCATGGATTATGGAAAAAAAGTTGAGTCCCATAGGTTAACCTGAGGTGACTTTGCGGCATACAAACAAGGTCAGTGTTCTTGTGTTCTAAGGGAAAGGTCAGTCTAAACCGATGGAGGCATGAGGTATAAACTTTAAAACTGGGACAAAACGTCCTACAGTAAAAAAAAAAGCCAGACACTGGTTGCATAACCAAACCAAGAAAAAGTTGCTCTATAGAAAGCATTCCTCAGCCGATTACATAGCTTTTCCACACATTCATCGGTGTAAGTATACTTTTATAAGCTTAAGAGACTTATTGGATCAGAGTCGCTAGCAAGATGAAAGGAAGTTTAAGGTATGTGAACTACAGTGGGAGGTTGATGGTGTTGTACTGGCTGAAGAATGACACTGTATGCCCACACACACACACACACACATTAAACTGTAACAGCACATAGGAATGGGGGGGGGGGATCCTCAGAGCACATGGAGATAGCCACAGATCGGTCAGTGAGTTTACCGTCTATGGGGTGAAATCAAACAGCGGAGCACAAAAGTTACAACAATTCTTGTAATAAAAACTGTAAAACTGTGGTTTGTGTTACTGTGAGCCTGGCTCTTTGGCTCTGATGGTCAAGCTGCAGGTATAGCATCCCCTGAAACCCTGATTTGAGGCTCTCTCCCTTCGCTACAGTTAAAACATATCATTTCAGTTGTAGCTAATTATCACCCTTCCCAGAAAGTAAATAAAAAGAAAGATTGTGCTGTAGTAATGCACTTGGGTTGAACTAGGACAGCCCCACTCACCAATAAACCCAAAGATGCCGAGGATGTTGGGGGCGAAGATAACTAGCAGGTTGATGATGGTGAGCAGAACAAAGGCGATGGCAATGTGCCTCGGCCAAAAGAAGGTCTTGTTGGGGAACAGCATCTGCTGGATGGCCCGACGAACCTGTAGGGGGGGGAGCTCTCATGAGACTTCACATCACACTGTCAAGCTTATTGTGCTGTACATATATCATGTTATATTCATAATATAATATAATATAATATAATATAATATAATATAATATAATATAATATAATATACCACCCAACAATCTCACATACAACACCAATGAATTAGAAATAGACCAACTCTTAGATTTAGAATAAATGTTTAGAGTAAGTGTGATTGCTTTTAATAGCATTCATCAGTTCAGTTCCAAGCTACCAGAGACAAACTATGAGCCATCTCTCTTAGGTTACAGCCATGAGCCAGCTCCCTGGGTGATCAGTGCTCACACCAAAGGCGTGTTTGAGTATGTGAGTGTGCAATGACACAGTGGGGGTTGATGACTCACCGGGAAGAGGACTATGGGTACGGTGAGCGTGACGGCTGTGAGCACAGCAACACGCACACACAGGATAAGGGTGTCGTACGGATCAATTCTGCTGTAGGTGTGCAGAAGCTCAGACTCTACTCTCTCTGTTGGGGGAGAGAGAGAGAGAGAGAGAGAGAGAGAGAGAGAGAGAGAGGAGAGAGAGACAGAGGGAATGAAGAGAGACTCCATTTATATCAATAATGAGAATGAAGACAGTCTTGGACACATACAGGGTGCTGATTGTATTGATTGAGATGAACCACAGATACTGCATCTGCAATCAGCAGATCAAACGGATCACACCAAGAAATAGGGCTTTGTTAAGGAGTCTGTGTCTCTGTGAAATGCCATCTAGATTAGCTGAGTTTCTTGGATTAGATCATTTCTTGATATGTCCTGAACATAGCCCAATTGATGTCCTGAACACAGCCCTATTTGTTGATAAAAATCAAACCACAAAATAAATCTCTTCAGCATTAACCAAAAAGATCACATGTATTTTCGGTCTGTGAACCCTTGTTTTGGCTCACATTGTTCTTAAGACCTAAGGTTATGCCACAGAGATTCATGAAGAGTTCTTAACATTCGAGGGGTTCAGATAATCCATGCCACTCAGCATAACACAGCACACAGTCAGGGCCAAGTGGGAGAAATGTGTGAGAAACCAGTACCGACATTTGTGATTGGTCCAAGAGGTTCACACTGACCAATCATGCGTCACGATATTGATTTTGCACACAGCCCAGGCTTCAGTAGACATAATGAATGGCCAGTAGAGGGAGCGGTGACACCATTGGGGATCACTGCCACCCCTTCATAAACATAAATAAGCAATTCAAAAACAAGGAAATACAAACAATAACAAACTGTGGGAAACTGGGACAAAGCTTAATATGATAACACTGCTTTTGTCCCGCCACCGGTGACTTCACCACAACCCCCAGACAGCCATTCAACACCAAATGAAATTAGAAAATGAAGGCACGTCTGTTCCAGAACATTCCTATGAATATCACAGACAGCCTCCTCCACTTGCTGATAACCATTCACCATAAGAGGAGAGGTTTACAAGGGTGACCTGACCTGCTGTAAACCTCTTCTTTGTTTTTCCTTGCTTAGTTTTGGCAATGGTCAATGAGTGCATTGGCATGACTGAGGCTAAAGCAATGTGGCCAAGTGAAAGTAAGGGATGATTATAGAGAGGCAACGAAAGAAGAGAAGAGAAGAGAGGAGAGGACAGAGAGAGAGAGACGGAGGAAAGCGTCCGAGATGGAGAATGGTCATGGCAGGTGGCCAGGCCTCACCATAGAAGGTCAGATATCCAAACAGAGCAGCCAGGAAGTACATGGTGTACATGACTGCAATGGAGATGTTGGACACATGCTGCATCTTTTTCTTGGTGGGGCTGAAATCAAGAGAATATCGTGATGTGATGAAGAACCTAACCAGTCCCTGCGCACAAAACAACAACCTTACAACCTCTCTCTCTCTCTTTCTCTCTCTCACACACACAGATACTGTACACATCCACACACCCACACATACATACACACGCACACGCGTACACACGCATGGACGCATGGACGCACGCACGCACGCGCACACACACACACATACACACGCATGCATACACGCGTACACATACACACACACACACACCACAAACACACAACACACTTAAAATGCCAGCTTGAGCCTAAGGACTATTTTTACTTGGCCAGTCAAGTCACATACATCTCTGACAAGCAGGCCATTGCTGTTGTTTTTTTTTCTCTCTTTCTTTTCATTTTTAATCAGTGCTGCTGTTGCTATGGTTAATCAGTAGTTCAGCATGCTCCTACGACTGTAGCATTCTTAAAGTAGGTCATGGTAAACAAACTCAGTCCAGCTGGGAGGTCAGAGGGGTCAGAGTGGGGCATGTGACTGTAGTGACAGATGAACAGGACGATGTGGAGTTAGACTTGCAGCCTCCGAACTGCACCACCCATTCGCCTGCCTTTGCCTTTTGGCATGAAGAGAAAGAGAGGGGGGTGGGGGGTGCAATGCAGCAGGGTTATCTGGGAAAAAAGAAGGTTGGGGGGGAGGGGGGATGCGGTGAGGGTGCAGTGAGGGTGCAGGAAGGAGGCACCTACTTGCGCAGCTCTGTGTAGATGGGCAGGACTTCGGGGTGGCACACGAAAGCGAATGCCAGGATGGGGATTGTGTAGGCTGTCTGTAAGGGAAATAAGAAGAAAAAAACAGAGAGAACATTGAGGTCACCATGGATACAGCAGCACCAAACGGAGGTCTCTGTACCACCAACTAAAGGCTGTTGCACCCAGGGGCACTCCACAGAGGGCTAATTGTTGCTGTGATTAAGTTGGCCCTGGAAGCCACCCAGCCAAGGTTTCATTGGCCATGTGTGGCCTGCGTTCATGTGCAAGGTGGGGGTGGGGGGGGGGGGGGTCTGGCCTGATTCAGCTAAGAATCGTCTTTCTCACACTTTTCACTGTGACAGCTGGACAGGCACATATGGGCCCAGAAGAGTCCGACACTGAGGCTGCAAGAGAGAACTGGTCAGTCTGTCTGGCTAACTTGACACCCTGACCTGACAGGAAGAACAAGGTGTGTGTTGCTGAGGAAATGTCTGGCGGGCTGGAATAGTTGTCAAGACTGATGAATTCCTTAGCACTGTGGCGGTTGCCATTTCATAACCAAATTTGGCAAGCTGGTCACTGGAGCACAACCAGAGCAAGTTTGATGAAAAGCAAAAATATGTGTGTGTGTGTGTTGTGTGTTTGTGTGTGTATGTGTGTGTGTGTGTGTGTGTGTGTGTGTGTGTGTGTGTGTGTGTGTGTGTGTGTGTGTGTGTGTATGTAGCTCTCCACACACATTTAAATGTCTTACTGCAGACTTGGCCAGCCAACAAGCAATGCCTACTGAGCCACAACAACACTATTACAATGTAAATGTCTGCATTGTAATTTTAATGTGTCATAGCTCTCAATATCAGTGTGCACACAATATATTCTACTGGTTTCAGCTTCCACTTTCAAGGCTGGTGAAGATTGATGGCACACTAAACAGAACCACACTTTGGGAGTTCTTCAAATACCACCTCATGCTGCAGTGTAGGGCTGGGATAAACGATTATTTTTTAAACGATTAATCTAGCGATTATTTTTTTGATGCATCGATTAATCTAACGATTCATTTTTTCAGTCCGATTTGATTTCGATTCGATTATCGATTATCTCCCCATTAATTCACTAATAGCAACTTATACATGTTTATTTACATATCTGAATGAAAAAAAACATAAATTCTTTAATATTGCAATATATATTTATTGCTATTAAGATTCCAAAATAAAAGACTATACAAGTGCAAAGTAATGCATTATTAGTCAGAGGTAGCATTCAATAAATTTCAGTAGTGTATGCCTAATTGAGTGCCTGTCATTTTAAGACGTTCGTGTGGGAATCCTTGCAATTAACGTTAACACAGTTAAAAGGCTGCTGATGTGTGGATGCAATTCATAATGTAGTTAGTTCAAATAACGGTTCGTACTTCTCCTTTGGACAAGCACTTTTGAGTCTTGGAAAACACTTTTCCATTTACATCGGGATTTTGCAAACATTCAGAGTCAATAAAATGAACCCTGGTGTTACATGGCAACTGGCACCCATGTTAACTGTCTGCGTTGATGATGTTTCAAGAGTGATGACGTTTCTTTGACAGATGTGGCCGCTTGCAGATTTGTCACTTTCTGATGGAAACTGGAGACGAACAAATACAAATATGCATGACATATTTAAATGTCAAAATTGTCTGCAGTACGCTACATACACTGGACCATGAATATGCCACCAAAAAAATAAATACCCAAATAATAACTCCACGTGGGTATCGAACCTGCATCCTAAATGAAACCTCCTACATGATAACCATTCATCTACGTACTTGCGCCACCACGAACCAGCTAATTTCATAGGGAAATTTACTTGACTTAGTCTATACAATTAGAAGAAGTCAGCTGATGATTGTAGCAAGTTAACACGGCTGATGGTGTTGTCTTGCTACAGCAGTTGCCCAAGCCAGTAGGTCTTCAAAGTATCATGGTTAAGTTTTCAAACATTTCACTGACTGCTGGTCAGACTCTCTGTGGCCACCTAGTATTTGTAGCCTAAATTGAGGAAGCGTTGCTGGTCTAAAAATAAATAAAGAATAATAAAAAAAACGTGTGATGAGGAGGATTGAACCCATGTCGACTGCGTGAAAACGCAATGTAAAGGCATTAACCTGTTGCGCCACAGGAGAAGCACCAACTCGTGAAATAAAGTATCAAAAAAACATCAAACCCATGTTTACATGTCAGCAACATTAACGTTAATAGCCTATAACCCTAAGAGTTTTGACTCTCCCTGTGCTCAAAGTTTGTGTAAAATATGGACACGTTATAGACTTCTGCCCATTGCAATGTGCGTTTCAATGCCTGTGTTTCATGAACTGAATTCTTAAAAGAATAGGCTGGACAAAAGGATACACAATTAGGCAACACATTTTAATTTAATTTATTTGCTGACGTTCATGTGGCTCTACAGACACTTCAGGTAGGGGCGGCCACAGCCTAACCTCAGTGAAACGTTTGTAAAACTTAACCATGATACTTTGAAGGCCTACTAAATGGCTTGGGCAACGGTAGCATGATAACATGGTAGCCAGATAACATGAACAGCTATGTTAACTTGTTACAATTTAATGTTAGCTGACTTCTTTTAATCATACAACTGAAGTCAATTTCTGTGAGTACCGTCAGCTGTCGTGCGGTTCGTGGCGCAAGTGGATAGACGCTATTACCAAGAAAACAGGTCAATCTATTCGTGGTTCGATACCCACGTGGAGTTAATTTAGGTGTTTGTTTTTTGGGTGGCATATTCATGGTCCAATGCATGTAGTACTACATACAATTTTGACTTTTAAACATATCATGCATATTTGTGTGCGTCTCTAGTATATCAGAAAGTGACAAATCTGCAAGCGGCCACATCTGTCAAAAACTCGTCATCAATCATGAAACGTCATCAACGCAGCCAGTTAACATGGGAGCCAGTTGCCATGTAACACCCGGCATAACGAATACAACCAGCTGCAAGTAAGCATGCTAAACTTGACACCCAAACAGTATTCTAACGTTAGCATTGAGATACTGCTTAATTGCATACTGTAACTTAACTTAGTTTAGTCTCGTCAATGTACTATGTTGTGATAAGACCTTATCAGAGTTTACTTTAACTTTAATGCAGCAGTTTTGAACAAATTTGCGCAGCATGGTCACGATGCTAAGCGGATTTAATAGCAATTCAGCCCACTGTGTTCTATACAGTGCTTCTATGTGGCAACAACAATCCTTCAACAATCGTGAATATTTTGTTAAATGCACATGCAGAGGAGGAGCAGCGGGCTCAAGATTCACGAGAGAGCGGGCGGGCGAGGAAAGGCTTTGTGAGTAAAAAGTGCAGCTCAATGAAATTATTTTATCTTATCTTTAATTTAAATAGTTGGCCTACAACATAGAACATCAATGTGTGGTGGCCGGTTTTGATTTCGTGGGGCCCAGCCACAGATTAGTCAACGTATGGAAAACACTGAAGGTGTAAAATTAAAAATATTTAGCAGCACACGTTATGCTTGACGAATCGACGGCATATTTTATTTTATACGTATGTTTTGTTGTCCCAGCCCTACTGCAGTGCTTTCTGACCCTATACAGTCAGTGAGAGGCTCTATTTCCCATTGGTGCTGCCCCCAACAACACACACACACACACACACTTGACACACACTTGGGTGTGGCAGTGTTGTTGCATTGCTGAGGTCGCACAGACACACCTTTGAGTTGATGTTGAACATTTTAGGCACACATGATGGGTCGACCACTGCCTCGATCCCCCCTCGAGGCTCAGCTATTACACTGGCATTCATCAGACTGGCCGTGATCGTCCTGTTGAAGGAGAACTCCTCAAAGGGACAGGGCAACTGGAACTTCTTATATATGACCTGTGGAAGGAGAGGAAGAGAAAGAGAGAGAGAGATTAAGAGAAAGACAAGGCAATAGAGAGACCAGGAGTGTAGAAGAGATTGGATTGGATTGGAGTGAGAGTTCACATTAGAGAAAAGAGAGAGTAAGAAAGTTATGGTATATATATATATATATATATAGAGAGAAAGAGAGAGAGAGAGAGAGAGAAAGAAAGAAAGGGAGAGAGAGAGAGAGACAGAGAAATAGAGAAAGGGAGAGGGAGAGAGAGAGAGAGAGAGAGAGAAAGAAGGAAAGGGAGAGAGAGAGACAGAGAAATAGAGAAAGGGAGAGGGAGAGAGAGAGAGAAAGGGAGAGGGGGAGAGAGAGCAAGAGAGAGAGAGAGAGCAGAGGAGAGCGCTGAATATGAGGGGGGTTGAACTGATGACTGGAGGGGGTAAGAATTGCATAAGCCCTGTCTGAAATGATACCGCAGCCCCGTTAGCCTAGTCAGAGAGAGCACTGTGCTCCGATTAGTGCTCAGCTCAAAAACTAGGTCACAGAGGTATACCAAACATGAATAGACCCTGCAACTGTGGAGGACATACACACACACACACACGTGCGCACACACACATATGGACACATATGCACTTTCACTAACCCAGGGATATATGAGTAACGTCAGGGGAGTTCTATAGAACTGGGTAGTCAAGTCATCAGCCAAATTTAAACTATGTGACAAATATTGATTATTTACGTATGAGACTGAGCCATGTGGAGGGTACTATAAGTGTTCATGTTGGTTAAGAAAGGCCTGTATGTGTGCTTGCGGACTTACAGCGATCAGGAAGAACACCATACAGCTGAGGGAGAAGCCACTGGTGTAGCCCAGATAACCTGAAATACATAAACAACACACTGTATGACACAAAACCTCTACACACATATCTAAGTATACACACACACTTGACTTTATTTGTGTCTACAGTAAAATAATAAATAGTACAGAATAAATATTACATAAGGACACAAATGTGATAAATACACACATGCATGCATACCCAAAGACACACACACACACACACACACACACACAAAACACACACACAGAGCAAAGACCCTCATACATTCATCTACCCAGAGGGATACCACAGACCACTTGAGAGGATAATAGGTTAAAAAACCTATCTTCTTCCTGTTTTGAGAGTCCACTTACCAACTGACCTTCCTAACTATGGAGACATGCAGGGCTTGGCACTGGACCAATACTAAGCATGAAAGCCCTGTCGGGAGTAAATGCCATTTAATTTATAGCCCTGGCCAACTAATACACTGGGTACTTAAGCGCTGAGGGAATACTGTCAGGGCGAAAATGTTCCATCCTACAATGATGAATGGGCAATCCACAAGCTATCAAAGGAAAATATATTGTCTCTCCACACCGCCTACCTGCTTTAAATCACACCATGCAGCCTAACCAACACATCAACATTAACATCTAAAACAGATTTGACAACTGGACTATCTTGAATCTTTTACACTTACACAACAACTTTTGAGCAAATATTCTGTGCAATACAATACAATCCCCTGTAATATTAAATGAGGGATTGTACATATGAACGTGTGTGTGTGTGTGTGTGTGTGTGTGTGTGTGAGTGTGCGTGTGTGCGTGTGTGAATGTGTGTGTGAATGCGTGCATGTGTGCTTGCATGTGTGTGTGTGTGTGTGTGTGTGTGTCTCTCTGTGTGTGTGTGTGTGTGTGTGTGTGTGTGTGTGTGTGTGTGTGTGTGTGTGTGTGTGTGTCTGTGTGTGTGTCTGTGTGTGTGTGTGCGCGCGCATATATGTGTGTTGAGGCCTTTCAGTGCTACTGTGCAGTAGGGAAGCAGTGAACTGAAAGCTGGAGCTCATTATCACACAGACTTTGGCAGCGGAGGCTGGACTGGCACCGTGCATGGTGCTGCCGTTCTCTCTATCTTCTTCTCTCTTCCATGCTGTCTCTCTTTCTCTTTACCTCTCTCTCTCTTCTCTTCCTCTCTCTCACCGCTCTCTCATTCAATCTGCCTATATTTGTCTTTCCCTTCTTTCTCTGCATTATTTCTCTTTCCCTCTGTCTTCACCCTGCTCCTCCTCTCTCCCTCTCTGTAGTTCAATCCATCTTTCTCTCTCTCTCTTCTTTTTTTTCTCTTCCTCTCTCTTGTCTGTTGTGTTTGTCGGGGATGACATAACAAACTGGGTTTTCTTACAGCATCTTAGTGTCTCAGCTCAAGAGAAACAAAAGCACACAGAGGAAGAAAAAGGATTACAGAGAGGATTATGAAGGCAAGAGAACAATATTAAGAAGACATGACAGAGAAATGAAACAATTGAAACTATGGATACAGTAGATGGGAAGAACGCTCCCTTTTGCACGTCACAGTCTTGTCTGAATGACATACACAGCTAATGTTCATGTGTTAAACAGTGGTGGATGTGATTAAACTAGTGGGGGAATTTGGCTTTGGATAAGTGAACATTAAAGCATCGTTGTGTCTCTCTCTCTCTCCCCCAACATGAATCACCATAACTAGCACAAGAATCCCCCTACACACACACACACACACACACACACACACAGGCAGCCCACACCACAAGGATGATTCATGTGGGGTGGGAAACACAGGGCTGGAATGTGTCACAGAGGAGAAGAAAAGAAAAAGAGGAGGAGAGGAAAAGAGGAGGAGAGGAAAAGAAAATGTTTATTTTGGTGCGGACGCAGAGCGCTCACTCACCGAGCTGCTTCATCAGGGCCAGCGGCAGGATCACGCTGATGGACACGATGATCACCAGGTAGTTCCCATTCAGGTACCACTCGCTGAAAGGGGAGAGAGAAAAAGGAGAGAAAAGAAACAGAGAGAGAGAGAGAGAAAAGTTACAGGGAAAATTAAAGATTCATTATTTTATGAAAAACATTATATCAAGAACAGAATGACTCCCACCAAAATCCCAACCATAGAAAGGAAATTGCTTCCAGACACCATCACCCTCATCAAGTATGATTAACCAGGCCAACAGACTGTTTTGCCATCAAGCATCCGGTGATGAAGGTACCATGAGAAACCATGTTAGAGCTGTAAAGTATTAATTTCATCAGCCCTCTAGCCTGCTCTCCAGAATTCCTGCATCAGTGCCAACACTGTCTGCTCATGTCAAAGACCCTGGCAGGAGCTATGAAATGACCTCTGAGACCACCATTACACCCTGTCACACACCACAGTGGTGACTGCAGAGAGAATGAGAGAGAGAGAGAGAAACAGAGAGAGAGAAAGAGAGAGAGAGAGCGAGAGAGACCCATACCAGAGAACAGGGCTCAGTCCCATCAGAGTGTCTGGCAGAGGCCTCAGACCCATCATTATCAAACCCATCATACGACACTAGAGCTCAGTAGGAGATAAATCTCTCACTGAGGAATAAACGCGCTATGACAGTTTATTAATCTGTTGTTATACACTACATGGAAAAAGTAAAAAAGTAATGACAGGAAAATGATGATGCATTGTAAATAATTCAGGCACAGAAAATGGCTGGCTGAAATATAGTTAAAATGTGTCTATGTTTCTATGTTTGTATATCTTGCACTTTTTGTGTGCAGCAAGGTAAAGGGAGAAATACCAAGGAAGGCATGAGAAATGGGTATAGTCTGTTACCAGCCACACATAGGCCCCTTGGTGACATGGGAGAGAATTTATCCCTAAACTACAAAGGCCAACATGGCAATGTTCTATAATCTAACACAACACAGGCTGGCACTACCACTTTTGTGTGCATAATGGATTAACACTATGGGTCCTTTTCTGTCTAAATCTCCCTCTTTCTCTCACGCACTCCCTCTCTCCCTCTTTCTGCTTTGCCCCAGTGGGTAGTCCTTCAGCTGCACTCAACAACCTCATAAGCATGCAGGGTGGGCAGGCGAGAAGTGTTTGCTGGCTACAGCCACCGACTTCCTCAGGGGTGACTTTTCCATTACCCCACCCTTCCCCTGGCCACCCAGACGTCTGCAGAGTGGAATGAGGGCATGTCTGTGACCGAGAGAGAGAGAGAGAGAGAGAGAGAGAGAGAGAGAGAGAGAGACAGAGAGAGAGAGAGAGAAACATGGCCTATCATCATCCTCACCTAAAAAAACGGAGAGCTCAACACCCTTGGAAAAACACCAGATCCCTAACCACAACACTGATAAAGCATGGAGATCTCCCCTGTCCTTCTCACTAACACAGCTCCTGTTCCAGAAGCCTGTACCTAAATAACACAACAATGACTCATGAATAAATTCAGGTCCATTTATTTGGTAGCCTAGTGTGCAGCCCCGCTATGCTATAACTGGACTGTTGTTGCAGCCTGAGAGGTTCCCTGAGGCAAACCCTTCATAAAGCTGGGCTTGGGTACAGGCAGTCTGTGGCTGCTGGACAGCTGGAGATGATCTGATGAAGTCTGGACATGTCTTCCAGAGCACGTCCTCTGTCCTGCTGCGAACTGGACCCAAAGGGACCCAAACATCTGTCATCGGCTAACAGCAGCCAATCACAGCCCGTCTCAAAGTCATCGCCCGAGCGAAGCACTGCTGACGGCTGCTATGGTGATGAGCCGACCGACCTTCATTTGAAGTAACGTAAATAACTCCTCCATTACACATTATTTGCACAGAAAAACGGCACAAAATAAATGTTGATTCTCACAGAAAAAGACATTAAAAAAACTACATCCACATTCACCCACTTGTGCTCACACAAACACAAGCTTGAAGATCAACTAAGGACTGTGAATAGCACACACTTCACACACCCATACACAACTCCCTACAAACAAACATGCTAGAGATGAACAAAAACAAGCTGGCCATAAAAAATCATAGTTGCTAGAGTGCAGAGCCATAACAATGACGTCTCTCCTCCAAAACATGCGTCACAAGATAGCCTACTACTCAAGGACAGTCAGCAGCAGCAGGACCATATTGTGGATGAATCATCCAACTCACACACAACAAATCCCAGCCAGTGCAGTCCAACCAGCTTCTCCTCACTACCTCCAAAGACACAGGTGCTTCTGTAAGGTGGAGGAAGACCAGCCTTAGGGATGGAGGCACAGGGAGATGGAGGGGGATGGGGATGGAGGGGCAGGTGTGTTATGAGTGGGCTACTAGCATCTGTTGCTAGCCCCTTCTCTTGAGGCTCCAGGGGAGGAGTGTGGATTACACATTGCATAGTGGTGCACCTGCCGCTTTGGTTTCATTTTCACACCACTACACACATAATGGGAGGTAATGGAGGGTGCGCAAGGGTCATATGCTGGGAAATGGGGCTGATGCTGAGGCTTGTTCTGCTCAGTGTACAGGGAGGGATGAGAGAGGAAATAAAAAAATATATTTAGAATATAACATATTCTATTATATATAATATTAAAATTCTAGAATTATATGCTGCCCTCTGCCTTTTCACACAGGTCATGTAAAACGTCACGTCTGTCTCTATCGTTTCCTCTCTATCTCTCACCCTCTCTCACTCCACTGTCTCTGTCAGCCCTTTATATACTATGTGTTGTGTCCAAAAAGCCCCACAACAGTGGCAGATCCATTTCCAACAGGGTGGTTTCCATACCCCATATGCCCATTTCCTCATACAGCACGACATTTCCAACTGATTAGGGGTCAGGCTAGGACACATTGGCGCCAGGGTCTATATACACCAAGGGCACCATGCCAACAGATCCTAGGTCAGCCTCCTGGCAGTGAGGATGCCAGCTGGTTGGTTAGCACATGGAGGGGGGAGCTTATGGGCAGCACTGGGGCAAAGCCAGAGGGAGGGCCACGGGATGATGCCCTGTTGTCCCACTTGGAAATGTGCTGGGTCATGCGAGAGAGAGAGAGAGAGAGAGAGAGAGAGAGATCCCATGGAATAGGTGTTGCCAGGCCATATTGTATGTCTCTTGTATTGCATGGAAAAAGACTGATACGGAAAGAAACAGACAGACAGCTAGATGGACAAGGATACACTTTGCCATCAGACCATATAGATCTCAGGGTTGTATGTGAGAACCAAGACTAGTCTCCTGTTTCTGCACAGTGCACACCTTTGGAGAGCAGACAGATGTATATTTTTACTGGAGAGGTTAAGATACTTCATTTCAGTCACTGGGTGTTATCACGCTGAGATTTTCTAACCTTACAGAACACAATGTGATGTCAGGTGTCATGATGAGACGAGCCATGTCGGGGAGTGTGAGACGCTCTAAATGCGAGTGTCTTGTGTTATTCAGGAGAGGAAAAGAGAGAGCGGCTGCCAGAGAAGTCTGTGGAGCCACGGCCTAGTTTACTTAATGATCACTCCACAAAAATATCTATTTACGCTGTGTATTTTTCCGTACTGTCATAAAACTAGGCCTGTATTTCAAATGTGGTTTGGGCCTTCAAGAGATGCCATGAAAGCTTGGCAGAACCAGACACATATTCCCTTTGTGAATGTTATCCTGTAAAATAAAAAATTGAGGCTAGTGAAACTAGGCCCTTCATTCAACAGTTGACATGAAAGTCTGAAGTGTAGACGGTGGCTATGCAGCCCACCGGTGAGAGTACTGTGTTCCTCTCTCTCAGCGCTCTGTGTGGGTCTGAGACCCATGAGTGTCCCTCCTCATATCCACCTACTCACCCTGATGGCTTATCCACCCCGCAGAAGGCCTGGATGACCAGGGGAAGCTCATACTTGATGATGTACAGGTAGCTGGACATGGCTGAGAGAGGAGAGGAGAGGGGAGGGGCGAGAGAGGAGAGAGAGGAGAGAGAGAGAGGAGAGGGCAGGAGAAGAGAGGAGTGGAAGTGTTGCAGATTAATATTCTAATAACGTGCTGATTCATTTCTTTTCCTTATTCAACATACAAATACAACATACATAAACATATCACTATGTGAAGATGCTGACTACATCTTCCCTGTTTTAGGACACTGTTTTAATTGAATGTGCTTTTGCACATGGCCTGTCAGACTATTAATTGTTAATTGTCTGCAGGTGGGGTAATGGGTTGATTGGGCGACACCCACTCTGGTGCCTTACAAAAGGTCCAGGATTTTGGTGTGTGGAGGCAGACCGATGTAGATGTGCAAGTTGATATGTAACAGCCATTTTAAAACAGTTTGTTAAATTTAAAAAGACTGTTTTCTACAAACAAATAGCTGGACAGTGTTTAATCTTTTAAAAATGCAAGATGGTGGACATATTTTTCACACACTATATACAGTGCATGCAACTGACCTGTCCACAAAAGGCAAAAAAAGGCTAAACTTAGCAGCACACCATACAGATCTCTTCATACAATTTGAATTCACGGTAATCTGGGACATGGACCCTGAATTGGGAGAACACCATTATCCAGGAAGCAAACGTCATCAAAACTAATAGCTGGCATTAAAATGTGATGCTAAAAATAACCTATTTGCGAGCACACACACACACACACACACATATGTCCATTTTATCAGTATGGTATTAATCTTTGAGACATTTTAATATACCAGTGTGTTTTCATCCAAACAGGAAACAAAGGGAGAGAGAAATAGGCCGTTCGCCACATA
This sequence comes from Alosa alosa, assembly GCF_017589495.1. Classification (NCBI taxonomy): domain Eukaryota; kingdom Metazoa; phylum Chordata; class Actinopteri; order Clupeiformes; family Clupeidae; genus Alosa; species Alosa alosa. The sequence goes on from NC_063198.1 coordinate 20,410,875, forward strand.
ATCTCTTCATGTTGCCTTGGCACTGGGATTTCTCTTTCTTTTAATAACCCAGTAATACACAGAATCTTACATAATCTCAGCCTAGATTCTAGTGTGTACAGGAGGAATGACTGAGATTAGGAGAGCCCAGATTCAGTGCATTAAACACTACACACCCACATAGTCCCTTACACTGCCTCTCTCTCTCTATCTCTATCTCTCTCTCTCTCTCTCTCTCTCTCTCTCACACACACACACACACAGAAATAGTCAAATATGCACGCACATACACACATTTATGCAAACATGCATGCATATACACATGCATATACAGTATACACACACTCACTGTGTGTGTGTGTGTGTGTGTGTGTGTGTGTGTGTGTGAGTGTTTGTGTGTGAATGTGTGTGTGTGTGTGTGTGTGTGTGTGTGTGTGTGTGTGTGTGTGTGTGTGTTTGTGTGTGCGTGTGTGAGTGTGTGCGTATGTAACTATATATATAAACACACATGAACTCAAACACAAACATGAATAAAAACACGCACAGATGCACACACACACACACACACACACACACACACACACTGCTTAATGAGCAGCTGGCTTAACCTGCCTAAACTCTGTACTCCCCCTCCCCTCACACCTCTCACGCTTTAACTGGAGGAGGAGAGCAGGAGAGGGGGAGAAAGAGAGAGAGAGCGAGAGAGAGAGAGAGAGCAAGAGAGAGAGCAAGACAGCGAGGGGGAGGCAGATAGGAAAGGACAGTGACAGATAGAGCAAGGCCTGGGGGCGAGAGAGTACAGGAGAGCAGGGGAAAGAGAAAAAGAGAGAGAGAGAGAAATGAGAGAGCAAGAGAGACAAAGGTAGAATTGCAGAAGGACAACCAGAGCGAATAGGCGAGGATCTTTTGATGAAATGAATTATGGCGAGCAGCGTGACTGCAGACAAACTGAGAGAAGGGTGTGAACGTGTGAAACAGGGGGAGACCGAGGGAGAGACACAGAGATGAACAGAAGAAAAGGAGACAAAGATGAAAGGATGGAATGGAAGAGAGAGAACATAGATGAACCTGAGGTGAAATAATATCTTATGTAACACGTATCACGGGTCACATGGAAGCATTGTAAGTAACAGAAAATAATGACCCCATAGCCTCTCCCACTTAGACCTCCTACACATTTGTCATTTCGCATCACTTGGCCAAACAGCAGCTGGTGGCTTGGAGGATTACAGGCCACCAGAAGCATAGTGTGTACATATCAGTGATGAGGGAAGACAACGACTTCAGGACTTAAAGCTGAAGCTATTTCTGTAGTCTAGAATAAAGCCTAGAATGGAACGCTTGATTGAACCATATCCACATCCCCTTTATGATACTGAACTGGTTGTGTTGCTGACCATGCCAAAGTCATTATATTCACCAAAGGTCACCGTGGAGATGTCTGTTTAAGATGACTAGTTATTACAGTAATGCATGAGAACAGATTACTCACCTCCAATATTCTGCAGGGTGATTGCAATGCCGGCAGCCATTTTTCCTGGTGTCCCGAAAGCTCGGTAACCCAGCTGTTCATATGCTCTGATGCCTAGGGTGTGAAACAGAGCCAGATCAATACAGACAGTTCTGAGTCTGTGTCTACCAGTGTGGGTGTGTGTGTGTGTGTGTGTGTGTGTGTGTGTGTGTGTGTGAGAGAGAGAGAGAGAGAGAGAGAGAAAGTGAGTGAGTGAGTGAGTGAGTGAGTGAGTGAGTGAGTGAGTGAGTGTGTGTGTGTGTGTGTGTGTGTGTGTGTGTGTGTGTGTGTGTGTGTGTGTGTGTGTAACTGTATCTTACATGGACAGGGACACATTCTCGTATCAAGCAAGCAAAGCTCCAAAGGCTAAATCAGATACTATCAGAAATTATGCTACCATTTACATAGTCTATCATCTATTATAGTCTACATGCAGTGGAGCAAAGAAAATAAATAATTTGTTTACACAGACATTAGGCATGAAGCTCTGAAGAGATTTATGCCGCTCATAAGGAAAGGCTTGGAGCAAACGCTGATAAATGACATAAAAGTACATGACACGCCAATGTGCCCATGTATGACCATCGGTCTAACTTTGAGCACGCAATTAGCAGCTCTGGCGTAGTCAGTCACGAGCTGGCCAATTAGTGGCTGTCTCCACAAAGGAGAAAGCAGGCAGTCTGTCTGTCTGTTTGAGCCTGGGGTGTGATTGTGAAGAGAGGAATAGAGAGAGAGAAAGAGAGCGAGAGAAAGAGAGAGAACAAGAAAGAGGGAGAGAGAAGGAGAACACAGGCAATGCTGCAAGAGAGAGAGGGTATGGGGGTGTCAGCTTTATTAACACGACTGCTTTTTGAGGCAAGCTTTTTCCCATGATCCTTTTCTTCCAGCTGCAGGGGCCTAACTTACCCACAATGCCTGAGGACTTGAGCAGCAAGTGGATGGAGTAGGAGGAGAGGCCTGCCACTGCCGTTAGCAGGAACCTACAAAGAGAGAGAAAACAACAACAACAACAGCCATGATCAGCCATGAATCTCACATGGCCCCACATGCTCCTATTGAATTAAGCTGCTGCAGGATAATCAATGACAATGACATCCCACAATCACCCTCTTGATCTGTTATTGATGCTAACTGATTCCATTCTAAGCATGCATCTCTAAAAGGCATATGTAATCTCAGTTCCAAATATGGTATTGGTATTTAAAGTTGAGGCCTACTGTATAATACACTGTGATTGACAAATAATGAATATCGACATATTATGGAGGTGACAGTGTTTAAATGTGCTAACACATTGTTATTGCTGCATGCACAACATGAGTTAGTAGTCAAACTTCAGTCATAATTCTGTTTTAATATAGAAGCTAACTATTGTTTGATGAACCTGGTAAAATGCAAAAAAGTCATCTGTGAACTTATACTTAGATATTATAATGGGAAGTACCTCTTAACAGCTGAAATGACACATTACTGGATAGTGTTTCTTTTTCTTTCTGTACTTATTACAGCTGGAGACACAAACTTGATAGAAGAAGTGTGCAGCTGCAGAAAATTAATACCAAAACGCTATTTCCCTCTCCCTCTCTCTCTCTCTCTCTCTCTGTTATCCTGTCTTTCCTATGAGGTCACATACATGCACCCCAGTGTGAGCTACTTCACCTCCAGTGGGCTCATGCTGGCTTCTGAGAAAAGAGGGAAAAAAGAAGACATCTTGACATTAACACAAGAGCTTTTTAATTTTTTTAATTTGTGGCCTCGTCTTTAGCGCGGAAGAGGGGAGGAGAGGCCAGTGCCTTAACTAAGAGGAAAACTACTGGCGAGCGGTCGTGAGAGGAAGCCGCAGATATCCCCGAAAATACAACCTCTGCCTCCAGCTGCCAACATCTGGACAAACACACTAATCTGGTCTGCTACAAGGAAATTCGATCTTAACCCCCCACCCACACACACACACACACCACCACCACCACCACTTACACACACACACACACACACACACACACACACACACACACACACCACCACCACTCACACACACACACACACACACACACACACATTCACACACACACACACACACACACACACACACACACACACACACACACACACACACACAGACACAGAGAGTGGGAAAAAGGGAGCTGTATTTATTTCATTTATTTTCCTCCAACTCTGTCTCTCATTTATCTTGGCAACAAACGCGCTGGGACGGTTTCCATGGTCAAACACGACTTTCACCTCGGTTTCAACTGTTGCTCCGTCTCCCACTTTTCCTATCTTTTTTTTGACAGTAATGCCCAGTTTGGGCCTGGCTAAGTCAGCTGACGCTATGTGGAGGGGGGGCGGAATATAGGACAGGTCGTCTGATTCATGTGGGCGCAGACTGGTGCGCCCTGCCGCGACCCAGTGAGTCTAAACGCCCCGGCCCGCTCTTGGCATCCGGAGCCAGGAGGAGCTCCGCACAATCACCCCCACAAATATCACGGCCACAAAAGAGCACCGCCGACGTCTGGAGAGTGTAGATGTGACCTCAATCCCCCACTGACACCCTTCTTCTATCCTTCCTCTGCTCTTCGAGAGAGAGAGCGAGAGAGAGAGAGCAAGAGAGAGAGAGAAAGCGAGAGAGAGAGAGAAAGAGAGAAAGCGAGAGAGAGCGGGCAAGACAGAGACAGACAGAGGGCACACTGGTAGCAGACTGATGCCCCGTTAACGTCATGCACTCTTTTCTCTCTGACGTCTCCAGTCAGGCTCTCATGGCAGGGTGTCCTGACTTCACCCCACCCTGGCCTCGACACCGTGGCGCGGGACACAACCACTCATCTTGTCTCCACTCCCTGTCCCTACCATCAGAGTGGAAAGGGAATAACAAGACGGAGGTCTTAGCAACGGTAGTCACCCTCACAAGATTTTAAGACCACATACAGTATCAAACCCATTGCTCACCTTAATCTAACATCATCTCCTCCTCGTCATCATTACACTGTGTCATACAGACATCCTCTTCCTTTGAGAGACAGACATCTGATTATGATACCTTGATCTTTGTGTATCTATCTTGTGTATCTATCTTTGCCCAAACTAATAACCGCCAACAATCTCTAAATGTTACAATATAATGCTACAATATAAGGCTACAGTAACTTTCTACATTTACTCACTCATTCATTCAAGCCAAAGATTTTATTCAAATGTAATGTAACCTCTTCCTCTTCTTCTTCTTAAAGTTCAACTACAAAATACTGCCCTCGTGATGTTTGTGTCATGGAGCATAATGAGAGCAGTTTTAGTGTTAAATGGCTGCTAAATAATCCCGATCACCTCCTCTCTCCCTCTTACATCACTCTGTCGCAACGAACTGCTGACACATAGCTACATCACGCCTACATTTGCTATACCTCCAAAACATCCCCCGAGGCTTCATTAGGCCCAAGTGAGGGGCGTTTGCCACTATGGACAACCAGTCGGCTTTGTTGCCTTTCAGCCTTTCAGCCCTCGAGGCCAGAGAGAGAAAAGCTTAGCCTGGATATCATGGCTTTCTGGCACATGGGCTGTGTCACAAGGCGCTCAGAGTAGGCGCTTAGAAGAAAAAGGAAAAACAAAGAGAGAGAGAAAGAAGTGGAAGAAATGTAAGATTCTTTGCTTGTTTTCTCTATTTTTGTTTCATTCATTCTTGTCAATGCTGTGTGTGGAGGCGGGGTGAGCTTGCTGCTATGTAGGGCCTCTGTCCCCTCTGGGTGATGGTGGCTAGGGCTCAGGCAGACAGGGCAACATCAAAACATCTGTATCTATCCTACTTAGCATATAATTTACCTATTTCATTTGCTAATGTAGTGATGTCCCATTTCACACTCTGCACAGTCAAATCATTATACTTACTCATATGCAGTAAAGTTATAACCTTACATTATATTTACATTATATTAACTTTCAAAAACCTGTAAGGTGACGTTCTCAAATCAGCTTTCAGCTATCAGCTGTATCAACCGTAACACAATGCTAGCCTTTACCTCACACCAACCTAGGCCACGTGGACTTCACTGTCAGAAAGGGGTCAGCAGATAAACACAATGAATCTGTGGGCATGAAACTGATACAAAGGCCGTCACTGGCGAGTGAATATCTTACTGATGCCATGCTAACTCCACGCTGTACTGTACCACAGACCTACATATATGGAAGGCCATGTTTTGTGGTGGGAGGAAATGAGCGTGTGGCTCAGGCTGTGTGGCTGGGTTGCACTGTCAGATGTGGGAGGAAAGCCCCGGAGTTCATCTCAGTCTCTGGACAGAGGGAGAAGTCACTGCTTTGGGTCCAACGGGTTCAACCGTCACAGACATCTTTGGAAGTCCAGTCACACTAAACGGCTCAAAACTTTTTTTTTTTCCACTTTGAAAATCCTCATGGGGTTTCTTCAGATTAAAAGCTTACATTTTGTATGTAGCGAGGGAATGTTATTTGTGATCGTATTTTTACATTTTCAAAGACATTCTTAAGACATAGTGCGTAGAATGGCAGATTAAAAACCATTAGCCCTATTTTACTGCAAATTGGCAGAAACAATTCTGCTTGTCACTTACAGTGAACAAATGACCAGGAGTCCTGGAGCAACTCTGCCTGCCCGAACACAACCCTGGCATGAGCATAACAATCCCAAACCCTACCTTCCTTCTCACACCTCTTGTGTAATAGTCATGAAGGTCATTTTGTAAACAAATCCCTCGGCTAATCTAACATTTCTAATAACAGCAGCATTACCATGGCTTACACCACACAAAACAATGTCACAGAGTCACATTACTCAGGGCCGGGTCACCTCGTTACCTTTATACCAATACGGTCGCTCTTTTTTTTATAGAGGCAGTAGTTGACGGCCTTGAAAAATAAGCAAGAGTATAGAGCAGGGGTGGCCAAACTTTTTGGCTCAAGGGCCACATAGGGTTTTGAAAATTGGCCGGCGGGCCGCAGTTTGCCCACGCCTGGTATAGAGTGATGTGATGTATTATACACAAGACCATTTTAATTTTTTTTAAGTAGGCCTGTGTGCTTTGGTGGTATGAGAAACATGAGCATAGGAAACCCAGCTGCTTGGAACAGACACAGAATGCAAAGGGAGTAAAAGGTGGTTCTCCTCACCTTGTCATATGTTACATGAATGAAATGGAGGTAAATGATATGTTGTGGCTAAGTGTCCACTGTCCAGCACTCTAATGGAAATGTATTTTATGAAAGTGGACATCACACCCTATATCTGGCCATACAACATGCACTCAAAATAGTCCTCTGAATAGATGGTCTCTAAAGGCCATTATAGCTTTCAGCAAAAATGTTCATCCAGCCCCAGGATTTTGCCATCAGGCAACACTTCAAATGTATTAAAGTGTCATACCTCATACAATGTCAAATACTTCTGGCAGCTCATAGTCAGTTGTTTAAAGACATATAGAGCAAAAGCCCTCAAATTCCATTTATACCACCCTATTCCCAGGCATACTGCAGCCTATGTTTGATTAATATGCTTTCTCGGAATCCAGGCTCCCACAACGGCAGGGTTCACATCACAACGGTAAAACAAGCTGTGAGCCTACGCAGACACAACCTTTGGTTCCCAGATATTCAGACTTTCCCACCGCCTCTCTTCCAGCATGTTCCATGTTTGCCTCCGCTATGATCGCCTTCGACCCTGCTGTGAAAGAGGGCGAACGCGACAGTCTGCCACCTAAATAATTAACTTTATCACAGCTCCGTGGCAACTCTAAATCCAAAGCTTATTTCTTATGTAACTTCCTCGCTGGGCTGAACCACCAAACTACAAAATAATTGCATCGTCTTGCTGCTGTGACTACAGATGATGTTGAGACATAATTGTGCACAACACACACAACAACAAACCCCTGTGTGTAAACTCATCCATGCATGATCTTCCATTATACATACCCAGCCTAACACTAAGTAAAAAGTGGCTAACTCACACACATCCATCATAGTAATAGAACCACTACAGCACCAAAGTCATTGTATTACCATATTAATGAGACACCTTGACTAACATTAAGGTCTCCTTAAGCTTTGCGTCTCTTGAGGGCTACAGACTGATTAGTTCTCATCTACGACTGAAGCACACTAGGGAGAGCGTGCAACCTCATCAGTAGGCTACTTGCTCTGACACCATGATGCTCAACAATGACTCATTTTTATTTATGTGTCATAAATGAACATCTTGTTTGCTTAATTAAGGGAAGAACATAAGAACATGCAGGGGGCTTATTCCTCTCGGTTGCTTAAAACGAATTACCGGTAAATTAAAAAATATATTATTTCTGTTGCATTCAAGGAGTGAGTGCTGTGGGGAATTTACTCATGAGGAATATGTTTCTGCTTGAAGACAACTTAGGCGTGAGTGAATTAAACAAGCCCTGATGTTAAATTAGGATGCATGATGATGTCTCTTATTGTCGTTAGAGATTATGTTCCAAACCTATTAGTCTACAATCTTATTAATTCTCATCATCAATATCAAAACAAGTGTCTGTAAAATATGCTTGCATTGTGACTCACAAAAACAAGACGATGCCAGTGTTGGCCATGGCGTATGCCAATCCCAGAATTCCACTGCCCATAATGGCATTTCCCAGGTTGAACACGGACATTCCAAAGGAGGTCTTCCCCTCGAACTGAGGAAAAGAAAAATTATTTACATTTTAGAGACAGATTCACAACAGAGAATGTGAGTGATAAGCAGGGATAAAAAGAAACGCCTAGCGGGAATAGCCTCATATACAACATTTCTATTATTGCTGTGTACTTACATCTGTGAAGCGTGGAGTTTTTTTGTCATCCACAGGAGACAAAAACTCATGGCTTTCTGCCAGATTTGCCTCAGTATCCTCAGTTCTGTTGGTGCTAGGGAGACAACAGAGAGACAGAACAACAGTCATGACAAAGCACAGTGCAAGGTGGAACGATTTAAGGAACAAAGCACACAGACTCCCTGAATGGCCCTCTTGACTTGAATTGTGAACTTCTGTCTACATGAAAATGAGTCATTATAGGCCAAGCTCGTTGTCATTTCAACAAAAATGTTTACGACTATGAAAGTTTTTCTAAGTATTACTTACGTGTCATTCTGAGTGCTATTAGGTGCATTTTCCCTACAAGGCAATCCGAATCCAGAGAGCACACAAAGAGTAATGAGGAATATTGAGTCATAATAGGGAAGGAATGAGTAGGGCAATTTTTGACACATTTAAGATGGGATGCAAATTATGGCGTAGACCTTAATTATAAAAAAAAGTATACTGAGCAGTGTCACTCACTTAGTACTCTCTGTACAATTGGGGACAGCGTCCCTTTAAATTCATCCAGCAGAAAGTGAAGCATTAGGGGCAAGAGATTATATCAACACAGAGAAGACGAGGGAACATAAACATGTGTTATAATCAGAATATTCGGTGGTGCACAACTGACAGATGTTTGGGGATGTATTGGCGATGCCATGGGAATTGTTAAAGGCTACTATAACATAAGGAAAGATGGAGAACACAGAGACACTCACACACCAATATGGAGATATTTAGACAAAAACACATTTTAATACTTTTATTTATATCATGTTGGAATACACAGCAAGGATTACAGGACCAGGCATGGATGGACGTGTGTTACATCTTTGTACAGACACACATACACACAAACGCACATTGCAAATCAATGCTGGAACATGCGTCACCTAAAAACAGACCCTGACTTACGTTGTGCTTTCTGTGCTATTGGGAACGGTTTCCCTGCAAGACGAGCAGAGAATATCCCAGATCCAGTATCCAGTGAGTGCATAAGGAGGAAGGCAATACAAACACATCCTCAGTAACTACATAGGAAAGAACATAATAATGCCACTGTCTATATATGGTATTTGTCTAATAACAGCAGCATGTGGAATTTTTGATACTTTTTGATGGGTTCTAGTGAGGTCTGTTTTTTCTTCTTCTGGTATTCCTAGGATATCAGTAGCAGTTCATATTTCCTGAGTCTCCCCTTCACCAACATGACTTACGTGGCAGTTTGTGCAGCACTAGGTGCAGTTTCCCTGCAAGTCGATGCAGAGAGAGAGGATCCAGCATCCAGTGGGAGCACGAGAGATAAGAACACAATAGAAACCATTCCTTAGAGACTACAGGGGTGAGACAAGGACATTTCTCACCTCATTTAGGGACCTTGTGTGAGAACAAAAGTTGCTGACATTGAGGAATGGACTATTCACTATATATGACAATGGATAACAAAAGGTAGCAGAACTGGACAAAGCTACGCACACAATAGAGCTGATGTGATACACATTCATGGCCACAGGCTTGCATGTAATATACTGACATATGCATTGTCTGTTTAAACATATCGGAGTCATTTACCTGTGATGAAACACTGCCTTAACTATTAGAGCAACTTACGTTGAGTTTTGGGTACAGCTGGATACAGTTTCTCTGGAAAGCGATACAGAGAGAGAGCCCAGCAGTCCAACGAGAGCAAAAGAAATAAAATATAAAACAGAAGCCAGGCCTTAGCACAGTGAAGCAAAAAAGTCTGTTGACGACTACGTCCCACTTTAGAGGACAAGCAAATGTAGTTCACAGATTTCTGGGTACCAATCATTCACATGCAGTTGGAAAGGTCGGGGCAGGGTGAGGGCAACATTTGGATAGAGGACATAACCAGGGCAGTTACCATGGCACAGAGTGTGCATAACACTCACTGGAACACAAGCGCATGCATGCACGCCCACTCACACTTACAAACACACAAGCATCTCTCTCTCTCCCTCTCTCTCTCTCTCTCTCTAGCTCTCTCTCTCTCTCTCTCCTTGTGATATATACACACATACATCCATTCACACCAAGTCAGATACATACACATACAGTTATATGCTCAGGTTTGTGTCGCATTATCAACAAGGTGCATAGCGTGTGCTCTGCCACATAACTAGTGATTGCGTGTATCCCACTAGCAGTGACATTCGCAGCATGGGCATCATATCAGAAGTTCACCTTATGAAGATGGCATGACTGTAAGATCTTACGCTAGCTGAAAGACAGCATAAACAAATGCTTACTTGAATTAACGCTGGACACCCCATCTAAGAAAACATCTTACATCTTATTCCTCTTATTTTATGTGTGTGTGTCTCCAATTGCATTGTGTCCTTATAAGTCATCATCATGTTTCAGGTCCTCAGATTGGTACCGTATATAAATGTGTGCACTCACTGTGCGGAGTTGTCGACTGGTGATTTGGCAGAAGAGGTCGTCCCCTCCGCTGTCTCATGTCCCTTGCCATTGGGAATGGTGTTCATCTCGGATGGAGCAGCTTCCATGGTTGCAGACGGACTCGCCCAATGATCCCTCTCTGAGTGTGTGAAGTCCTGGTGACTGGCCTCCTCTCTCCTCTAAGGTGTCTGAAAACACACACACACACACACACACACACACACACACACACACACACACACACACACACACACACACACACAAACACATACACAAATCCATTACTCCATCATATGTGCATGTGAGAGAGGCAAGGCTGTGTGTGTTTCTGTCTGTATGTATGTTTCCGTGTGGCCAGTCCTGTAAATTTGCATTGGTGAGCAAAAGAGCATTATCTGTTTTCAAGTGTGTTCATTGGAGACAACAACCATATGTGCACCTATGTTCCTGCACAAATATATCAAGACAACATCTTGGGTATGCAAACGTGTATGTACTGTACATGTTTTCTCAAACTGACATGGCTTTGCATTTTTGGTTTCCACGTGTTCACATGCATGCCTTCTTGTCTACACTGTAGTTACTGTTGCCAAAAATAGCCACCACACGTCTCATGGCAATCTGCGCATTGCACTTTAAGTCAGATTTTTCCACCATCCTTTCCAACACCACAGGGGATCCCAGTAGAGCACCTAGCTACTTCCTCTTTAACATGTGAAGACGGGAGAGTCAAGACAGTGAGGTAACAGGCTTGGACAGATGGGTGAGGACTGAGGAGCCTTGCTGACAGCCTCTGGGAATCATGTCTCTATCTCGCAAGCACGCTGTGAGTGTGTGTGAGTGTGTGTGTGTGTGTGGGGGTGATAGATGAAGGCAAGGCTGCCTACAGTCACACACAGACACACCAGCCACCGTACAGCATCAGGGGGAGGAGGAGGACGGCGCCGCCATTAAAGGCAGGAGTCAGAACTCTTAATCACAGATCAAGAGAGGGCTTTTCATGCACCCCTGTCCCCCTCTGTCCCCTTTAAAACCTGTTATTGAGACATCAGTTCACCCACACATCCGAATGACACGTATTTATCTGCTGCTTCCTCTCCCAGTGGGGGCGAGTGTGTGTGTGTGTGTGTGTGTGTGTGTGTGTGTGTGAAAGAGAGATAGATAGATAGAGATTGAGAGAGAGAAATAACGTGTCGTGTGTATGTTTGTGTGTGTGTGTGTGAGAGAGAGAGAAAAAGAGAGAGAGAGAAAGTGTGTGTGTTTGTGTGTGTGTGTGTGTGTATGCATGCATGTGCTTGTGTGTGTTTGTGTATACGTCTGTTTGCATATGTGTGTGTGTGTGTGTGTGTATTCATGATGACACATGAGGGTAGGGGTGCCTTTTGTGGGGGCCTCTTGGGCCCCTCGGTGGCAGGCTCCCTGTAGTTTCCCTTCACAGATGACTGAGGGGTTTTAAGCTGAGGCTCTGAAAGGCCCTGCTGCCATATACGTTTCCAGGTTTCCGTCTGACAGGGGGTCCCCCCCATCGCCCTGCACGGCCCTCCACTCTGAAAAGAGCCCCAGCGCAAATTTCTCATCAACTATTCAGACTAAACAGGGAAAGTGAGAGAGAGAGAGAGAGGCAGAGAGAGAGAGGCAGAGAGAGAGAGAGAGAGAGAAGGAAGAGAGGGGGGCTTCATCTACACAACACACCAACGAAGCCCCATTCAGCAAGATGAAAGCATGCTGCAGAACCAGCTATGACCAGCCTAGAACCAGTTCTGCCTCCCTTTGTTGCCTGCGTTTTTTTCTCCTTCGAGTTCCTTTTCCACTTTCCTTTTCTTCAATTAGGAGAGGCTTAGCATAACTCCCGTAACCTCCTCACAAACACTCCAGACCTCGAGCTTTTTGGCCCAAATCGCACACCGTCCTTCCTCTAAAACGCCTCCCTTCCTCCTCCTCTTCCACAACCACACACATTTAACACACATTTCTTTTTGCTACAAATACCATGAACCACATTCATTAAAGAGCGTAGCAAGAGTGAATGAACAAGTAAATTAATTTAGAGTAAGCTACGCAGCGGCCCAGCCCCCCTGGCTTTGACTGGGCAGCCTCACACCAACGTTTCCTCCGGCCCACGATGCCGTGCCTCAGTGTCCAGGGCCAGGGCTCTCGGCTGGGGCTGGCGAAAGCCGGGCAACGTGGCCGGGCAGCAAAACATGGCACACAATGCCACATGTTGTGCAGTTTCCTGGG